>NW_028157091.1:0-21934 GCF_964263955.1 Coregonus lavaretus | reverse complement strand
CTCTCTCTGTGTCTGTCTCTCAGTCTCTCTCTCAGTGACTGTCTCAGTCACTCGCTGTCTCTCTCTGTCTCTGTCTCTCTCTGTCTATCTGTCTGTCTGTCTGTCTGTCTGTCTGTCTGTCTGTCTGTCTGTCTGTCTGTCTGTCTGTCTGTCTGTCTGTCTGTCTGTCTGTCTGTCTGTCTGTCTGTCTGTCTGTCTGTCTGTCTGTCTCTCTCTCTCTCTCTCTCTCTCTCTCTCTCTCTATCTCTCTCTCTCTATCTCTCTCTCTCTCTCTCTCTCTCTCTCTCTGTCTCTCTCTCTCTCTCTCTCTCTCTCTGTCTCTCTCTCTCTCTCTCTCTCTCTCTCTCTCTCTCTCTCTCTCTCTCTCTCTCTCTCTCTGTCTCCCAGTCTCTGTCTTTTAATGGTGCCAATAAAGGGTTTCTAAAAATCTAAAGTCTTTCTCTCTAGGTCTGAACCTGGCAGCGTTCCTGGTGATCGTGTTCTCCTACTCCTCCATGTTCTACTCCATCTATAAGACTGGTATCAATGCTACAGGTAAAGGAAGAAAATAAGGTACATTTCTCCGGAGACGTATCTCTAACAGGCTGTTCTGTTACAGACTTGAGGAGCAGGCTACACAGAGACGTGGCTGTAGCTAACAGGTTCTTCTTCATCGTCTTCTCCGACGCCCTCTGCTGGATCCCCATCTTCCTGGTCAAAATACTGTCCCTGCTGCAGGTCGAGATACCAGGTGATGCACCTGAACACACAAACACATATTTCTTTTTTTTTTCAGGACATAAAAATTAAAAAGTATATTTTCCCTTTCCTCTAAACCTAACCCTAACCTTAACCCTAAACCTAACCCTAACCCAAAAACCCTAAACCTAACCCGTAAGCTTAAAATAGCATTTGAACAAATTCAGCACCTGAAAAAAGTCCAGACTTTTCAAAACAGTTATTGTTTTCCTACCTTGTCATTAAGGTGAAATGTGAGGACATTGGGGTCTGGATAATGTATGGAAACAAGTACACACACACACACACACACACACGCACACACACTACCCCTCCACACACACACACACACACACACACACACACACACACACACACACACACACACACACACACACACACACACACACACACACACACACACACACACACACACACACACACACACTACCCCTCCCACACACACACACACACACACACACACACACACACACACACACTACCCCTCCCACACACACACACGCTACCCCTCCCACACACACCACACACACACACACACACACACTACCCCCACACACACACACACACACACACACACACTATCCCACACACACACACACACACACACACACACACACACACACACACACACACACACACTACCCCTCCCACACTACCCCTCTAACTCTTTCTCCCTCCCCCTCCAGGTACCATCTCATCCTGGGTGGTGATCTTTATATTACCCATCAACAGCGCCCTGAACCCTATCCTCTACACACTGACTACCAGCTTCTTCAGAGAACAGGTAGTGGTTAGCAGGGCCAATGGGGCTCCTGGTCAAAAGTAGTACACTATATAGGGAATAGAATGCTATTTGGGACGCACCCTCTCCTAGTTGTTGTTTTTTTTTCTTTAAATTTACCTGCCACCATTGGTAAATAAATACCTATACACTGTGTATGTATAGTATTCAGACCCCTTGACTTTTTCCACATTTTGTTACGTTACAGCCTTATTCTAAAATTGATTTAAATATATTTGTATCCTCATCAATCTACACACAATACCCCATAATAACAAAGTGAAAACAGGTTTTTAGAAATTATAGCAAATGTTAAAATAAATAAATAAAATAATAACGTATTTACATACGTATTCAGACCCTTTGCTATGAGACTCAAAATTGAGCTCAGGTGCATCCTGTTTCCATTGATCATCCTTGAGATGTTTCTACAACTTGATTGGACTCCACCTGTGGTAAATCCAATTGATTAGACATGATTTGGAAAGGCACACACCTGTCTGTATAAGGTCCCACAGTTGACAGTGCATGTCAGAGCAAAAACCAAGCCATGAGGTCAAATTAAGTTTCCGTAGAGCTCCGAGACAGGATTGTGTCGAGGCACAGATCTGGGGAAGGGTACCAAAAAATGTCTGCAGCGTTGAAGGTCCCCAAGAACACAGTGGCCTCCATCATTCTTAAATGGAAGAAGTTTGGAACCACCAAGACTCTTCCTAGAGCTGGCCACCCGGCCAAACTGAGCAATCGGGGGAGAAGGGCCTTGGTCAGGGAGGTGACCAAGAACCCGATGGTCACTCTGACAGAGCTCCAGAGTTCCTATGTGGAGATGTGAGAACCTTCCAGAAGGACAACCATCTCTGCAGCACTCCACTAATCAGGACTTTATGGTAGAGTGGCCAGATGGAATCCACTCCTCAGTAAAAGGCACGACAGCCGGCTTGGAGTTTGCCAAGAGGCACCTAAAGGACTCTCAGACCATGAGAAACAAGATTCTCTGGTCTGATGAAACCAAGATTGAACTCTTTGGCCTGAATGCCAAGCGTCACGTCTGGAGGAAACCTGGCACCATCCCTATTGTGAAGCATTGTGGTGGCAGCATCATGCTGTGGGGATGTTTTTCAGCGGCAGGGACTGGAAGACTAGTCAGGATCGAGGGAAAGATGAACGGAAGAAAGTACAGAGAGATCCTTGATGAAAACCTGCTCCAGAGCGCTCAGGACCCCAGACTGGGGTGAAGGTTCACCTTCCAACAGGACAACGGTCCTAAGAACACAGCCAAGATAACGCAGGAGTGGCTTCGGGACAAGTCTCTGAATGTCCTTGAGTGGTCCAGTGGTTTGCTGATTTCAACATTGTGAACAGAGTGCCCCATGGTGGCGGTGGGGTTATGGTATGGGCAGGCATAAACTATGGACAACGAACACAATGGGATTTTATTGATGGCAATTTGAATGCACAGAGATACCATGATAATGCACAGCCCCATGTCGCAAGGATCTGTACACAATTCCTGAAAGCTGAACGTTTCCCAGTTCTTCCATGAACTGCATACTCACCAGACTTTTGTCACCCATTGAGCATGTTTGGGATGCTCTGGATCGACGTGAACGACGGCGTGTTCCAGTTCCCGCCAATTTCCAGCAACTTCGCACAGCCATTGAAGAGGAGTGGGACAACATTCCACAGGCCACAATCAACAGTCTGATCAACTCTATGTGAGGGAGATGTGTCGCGCTGCTTAAGGCAAATGGTGGTCACACCAGATACTGACTGGCTTTCTGATCCACACCCCTACCTTCTTTTTATGCATATCTGTATCCCCAGTCATGTGAAATCCATAGATTAGGGCCTAATTTATTTATTTAAATTGACTGATTTCCTTATATGAACTGTAACTCAGTAAAATATTTTTAACTGTTTTATGTTGCGTTTATATTTTTGTTCAGTGTATATTATTATATCAACTATTAAAATTAAAACGTATAGAGATGCTGCTGTTTATCTTTTTCATTCTTCAGGAATGTTCAGCATGGCTATAAATTATAGAGAAATTGACTAAAGCACAAAAATACCTGGCAACTAGGCATGACAAAGGAAACATGAGGTGTCCATGTTTGATGTGACATTTTGAATGACTTAGATGTTTTGTTGTTGCTAGGTGGAGTTATGGTCTTCATTGCGCCTGCCTAGACTTTTATTCCTGTAACTACACACGTGAAGCTGCAAGAAAATCATATTTAAATGTGCAGTACATCAAACCATTTTCAAATGTTGACTCTGATGTCATACACTGGACCCTTTATTTATAGAAAGACCCATATATACAGTGCATGTGTATATTGAGTTTTGAATGATTTTGTATTTTGTCTTTATTTACTGTAACCAGGTAAGACATTGAGAATGCATTCTCTTTTATAATAACGACCTGACAGTTTATCTGAAATGATTTATTTAAAAAAAAAAATGTATTGATCCATTCTGTCATCTGTTTAACAATAACAGGTGGAGGTGCTGTTGTGTCGCTGGCAGAGAAGGTCAACCCTGAAGAAGAACAGAAAAAGCCTGACCGCCTCTACTGTATTCATAGAGGCCTCACGGAATACATACTACCAGCCGCCAGCATACCTGCCTACTGTACCCCGGATATCACAGACTGATACGGATCCTTGCTATGGGTGAGGGGAAGAAGGGGTGAGAGGGGACCCGTGCCATGGGAAGGAGGGAAGGAGGGAAGGAGGGAAGGAGGGAAAGAGGGAAGGAGGGAAGGAGGGAAGGAGGGAAGGAGGGAAAGAGGGAGGAGAAAGAAGGAGGGAGAGAAGGAATGAGAGAGGAAAAACTATCACCCCCTTGCCTATCTGCCCAGGGATCTCATTGTCTGATGTGGACCCTCGCTACTGGTGAGAGAGGACTTGATGACTGCTGCATATGACCAGGGCTGTTCTGAAGAGGGCTGTTCGAGACTAATGGATGGGGTTATTATTACTGCAAATGAAATGCCCTTTTGGGGGTTCCCGAATCCAGGCTCTGTCGTAGCCGCGACCGGGAGACCCAAGGGGTGGCGCACAATTGGCCCAGCGTCGTCCAGGGTAGGGGAGGGAATGGCTGGCAGGGATGTAGCTCAGTTGGTAGAGCATGGCGTTTGCAACGCCAGGGTTGTGAGTTCGATTTCCATGGGGGGGGCCAGTATGAAAAAATAAATAATAATGTATGCACTCACTAACTGTAAGTCGCTCTGGATAAGAGCGTCTGCTAAATGACTAAAATGTAAATAACGATTCGTGCTCAAAGCTTCAAGCGCTTCACTGGAGGAAACTCACCTCTTCCACTACAGAA
The DNA here is from genome assembly GCF_964263955.1 of Coregonus lavaretus. Taxonomy (NCBI): domain Eukaryota; kingdom Metazoa; phylum Chordata; class Actinopteri; order Salmoniformes; family Salmonidae; genus Coregonus; species Coregonus lavaretus. Next base: position 17,082 of record NW_028157091.1, on the reverse strand, counting down.
CCAATGACTGTCTCCCAAATGGTACCCAGACAATGTGTAGCACCCACCTGTTGGGACCGGGAGGGACTGGGACTGTCTACATATGGATTCCTTATCAACAAACCTCTCTTTGTTTGTTTGTACATAATCTACTGAACTGTGGTGTTCCTTTAACCTTTTACTGCAGTGGGCTAAAATCAGGGTCACACAAGGTGTTTCTTGGTAGTCTTAAACAAAACTACTTTGAAACAAAAGTATACACCTCACACACATGGTTATGGGCTAAAAAAAAAAAGACACATGTACCATGTCAGAAATAGAGTTGAAATGTATTCAGTTTTGAGTTTGCATCCCAATATTACACTTTATATACATCACAGAAGACTGAAATATAACAAAACCGTTTGACAATAGAAACACTGGATTTTCGGTGTAGAAAAATAATAATACATGTTTATTAAATATGCAATTATGAAAAAACATGTATAATATTCCACCCATGAGGCCACTTGAGGCCACTAGAGGGTGATTTGGTAATTTGACTGCAGGAAAGGGCTACTGAACCTTCTCCCTTATCTGCGTACCAAATGGCACACTGTTCCCTAAGTAGCGCGCTTCGTTTGACCAGGGCCCACAGTATGCACTATATAGGGAATAGGGTGCTATTTGGGACGCACGCCTGGTTCTGTGTTCCTTTTTTACTACTCTTTCCTGGGATGGACCCGTCTTTGTGCTGTACATATTCAGCTGTATCTCCCCTGTCCATATTGAAACCTTACATGGCTCTGGGTTGGTACTGCATGGATATTACTTCTCACTTTACCCGCGACTGTACATAAGGAGCCTTGTCTAAGGCAGAACGGCTCACAGGGCAGGAGCCTGTCCCCTGTTTCTGTAGCGTGAAGCAGCTTCAATACACCCTTACAGAAAGAAAAAAAAAAAAACATGATTTCACGTGTGGGAAAAAAAAACACACGACTTCACATGTTTAATAATGTGTGTTTTCGGAACACTTCACGTGATTTTTCATGTAGTTTTTGGAACACTTCACGTGGATTTTCACATAACCTTTCACATGTGGATTACATTTCTCACATGAGATTTCACATGAAGGGTCACATGTGGATTCAATTTCTCACACGAGATTTCACATGAAGGGTCACATGGGGATTCAACTTCTCACATTAACTGCTTCCAAGGCAGCAGCTACTCTTCCTGGGGTCCAAACATATTAAAGCACTTACATTACATATAAAACAGTACATCATATGACATTATTACACCACTACATATCTACAATACAAAATGTTTAATACCACCATACAACAATATCATAATGTGTGCGTATGAATGTGTCTATACCCTTGTGTGTGTCTCTTCACGGTCCCCATTGTTCCATAAGGTGTATTTTTACCTGTTTTTTAAATCTGATTCTACTGCTTGCATCAGTTACCTGATGTGGAATAGAGTTCCATGTAGTCATGGCTCTATGTAGTACTGTGCGCCTCCCATAGCCTGTTCTGGACTTGGGGACTGTGAAGAGACCTCTGGTGGCATGTCTTGTGGGGTATGCATTGGTTTCCGAGCTGTGTGATAGTAGTTTAAACAGACAGCTCGGTACATTCAGCTTGTCAACACCTCTTACAAAAACAAGCAAAAATACACTCAAGAAAAACAGTGTATATTCTACAGTCAACATGACTGTCTGTCAGTATATATTCTACAGTCCACATGACTGTCAGTGTATATTCTACAGTCCACATGACTGTCAGTATATATTCTACAATCCATATGACTGTCAGTATATATTCTACAGCCCACATGACTGTCAGTATATATTCTACAGTCCACATGACTGTCAGTGTATATTCTACAGTCCACATGACTGTCAGTATATATTCTACAGTCCACATGACTGTCTGTCAGTGTATATTCTACAGTCCACATGACTGTCAGTGTATATTCTACAGTCCACATGACTGTCAGTATATATTCTACAGTCCACATGACTGTCAGTGTATATTCTACAGTCCACATGACTGTCAGTATATATTCTACAGTCCACATGACTGTCAGTGTATATTCTACAGTCCACATGACTGTCAGTATATATTCTACAGTCCACATGACTGTCAGTGTATATTCTACAGTCCACATGACTGTCTGTCAGTATATATTCTACAGTCCACATGACTGTCAGTATATATTCTACAGTCCACATGACTGTCAGTGTATATTCTACAGTCCACATGACTGTCAGTGTATATTCTACAGTCCACATGACTGTCTGTCAGTGTATATTCTACAGTCCACATGACTGTCAGTATATATTCTACAGTCCACATGACTGTCAGTGTATATTCTACAGTCCACATGACTGTCTGTCAGTGTATATTCTACAGTCCACATGACTGTCAGTATATATTCTACAGTCCACATGACTGTCAGTATATATTCTGCAGTCCACATGACTGTCTTTCAGTGTATATTCTACAGTCCACAAGACTGTCAGTATATAGTCTACAGTCCACAAGACTGTCAGTATATATTCTACAGTCCACAAGACTGTCAGTATATATTCTGCAGTCCACATGACTGTCTTTCAGTGTATATTCTACAGTCCACAAGACTGTCAGTATATAGTCTACAGTCCACAAGACTGTCAGTATATATTCTACAGTCCACAAGACTGTCAGTATATATTCTACAGTCCACATGACTGTCTGTCAGTATATATTCTACAGTCCACATGACTGTGTACTACTGTCTGTCTGTCTGAAATGCATATGATGGTATGAGAAGAGGGATCTGTACACAACGAATAAAACAATAAAAACTGTCATAATGTTTTGTGTAGACTATGAAAGGTGTGGCGCTGTTGGGAATGTAGGTTGTTCAGACGTGGAAATGCTGGCTTCAACGGATAAGGTGAAACACCACTGTATTTTGATTGGGTTTATTCAAGACATTCTCCGTCTTTCTCCAAAGTCTCACGGTCTGAACCCTCATTATATCCCCGGCCTGGGATCAGACCAGGCGTTACAGAGGTTACGCTTCTTATTTGACCATTCGCTCAGTGCCAGGCCCAGGCAACATAACTCAAGCCTATAAACCATCTGGGTCAAAGCGGACCATATATTAGTCCCTAGCATTTCCTCTCAACACCACACCACCGTAGCTGAGACACAGCCGGTGAACCCCAGGGGCCCCCCCCCGCGATTCAGTCAGATCCGCTTTAGCCGACATTGTGCAGCCAACGGCAATGTCCACTTGAAGTGCCGCTTGTGGATTTGACAGCTCTAACTAACGCAGTTTCCGCCTCCGACACCGTCAAATCATCAGCTGTGCGGGAGACTCATTAAAAAGAATGCCCATGCAGCCTTGTTTACTCAAATCAAACCAAGCTTTATTTATACAGCACATTTCAGACATGGAATACAACACAATGCGCTTTACAAGAAAAAAAAAAATAACAACAATGAAATATTTACTAGACAACAAACATAAGAGGAGAATAAAACACAAAAGAACAATAAAAACTGAAGGACTAAAAAGCTCCCTGAGGAAAAAGCAAAGCTAAGAAGGTGTGTTTTAAGGTCTCTTTTAAATATGTCCACAGTTACGGCCCCCTTCAGGTTCTCTGGCAGGCTATTCCAGAGGCTGGGGGCATAGTAACTAAAGGCTGCCTCTCCATGCCTCTTGGTCCTGGGCTTTGGGATAGATAAAAGGCCAGTTTCCAGAGGACCTGAGGGACCTACTGGGTACACAACTTTGTGGTGGAAGAATGATTACATAAGCTTCTGAATTCTTTAACCCTGGCTATATGGTTGTGTGTATTGGTAGCTATAATGTAATACATAGTTGCTAAATGACAGGACGTTTCAGTGTGGGTGTTAGCAGACAATACCCAAGAGAGAAGATTAAGCTTGAACGTCCTCTGAGAACTTTTATACCAGGATACACACAACACATAAACACGATTCATCCTCAGCACAAGGGAGGAGGTTTGATTCATCCTCAGCACAAGGGAGGAGGTTTGATTCATCCTCAGCACGAGGGAGGAGGTTTGATTCATCCTCAGCACGAGGGAGGAGGTTTGATTCATCCTCAGCACGAGGGAGGAGGTTTGATTCATCCTCAGCACAAGGGAGGAGGTTTGATTCATCCTCAGCACGAGGGAGGAGGTTTGATTCATCCTCAGCACGAGGGAGGAGGTTTGATTCATCCTCAGCACGAGGGAGGAGGTTTGATTCATCATTACAGCCCCCTGGCAGAGCTTCTGACTTACCTGGACTGAGTGTGCAGAGTTTGTTTTAACCTCTCCGCTGGCGTGAATCTTAATAAAGTTTATTTACTAATTGACATGATGAGTCCTTGATGGTAACTTAAAAGCATGTCTGACATGTATTGGGGTGGCACAATCGTGGATTGATTTAAAAACCAATAGAAGAATCTTTAAATGAATTCTAAAACTCACAGGCAGCCGGTGCAGAGACCTTAAAACCGGTGTAATGTGTGCTCTCCGTCTGGTCTTGGTCAGTACCCGTGCTGCAGCATTCTGGGTGTTTTGCAGTTGACCAATGGCTTTCTTGGGTAGACCAGACAGGAGAGCATTACAGTAGTCAAGCCTGCTTGTAATAAAAGCATGTATGAGTCTCTCTGTATCAGCCTGAGAGAGAAACGGACGCACCTTGGCAATATTTTAGTAACATTCCTAATGTGTGATTCAAAATTTACTTCAGAATCTAAAATAACACCTGGGTGTTTTACCTGTTGTTTTAGCTTTATTGCCCGTGAATTAAAATATGCGGCCAGATTCTCTCTCTGTGCTTTGGCTCCAACATTAAGTACCTCGGTCTTGTCTTGATTTAGCTGGAGGAAGTTGTGAGCCATCCAAGTATTTAAATCACTAATACAGTCTAATAATTTATCAGTGGAGCCAAGATCCTCTGCTGACACAGAAATGTAAAGTTGTGTATCGTCTGCGTAGCAGTAAAAATCAATGCTGTGCTTTCTGATAACGATGCCAAGGGGTCATACATATATAAACTGAACAGTACGGGAACCAAAATCTAACCTTGTGGAACGCCACGTGATATGTATTTTCTCTGAGTTACGTTCACCAAGTGTGACAAAAAAAACTCTTGACCGGTTAAATAGGTCCTAAACCAATGTAGAACTGGACCGGAGAGGCCAACCACCTCTCCAGTCTGTCCAGAAGGACATCATGGTCAACAGAGGCCAACGACCTCTCCAGTCTGTCCAGAAGGACATCATGGTCAACAGAGGTCAACCCACCTCTCCAGTCTGTCCAGAAGGACATCATGGTCAACAGAGGCCAACCACCTCTCCAGTCTGTCCAGAAGGACATCATGGTCAACAGAGGCCAACCCACCTCTCCAGTCTGTCCAGAAGGACATCATGGTCAACAGAGGCCAACCCACCTCTCCAGTCTGTCCAGAAGGATATCGTGGTCAACAGAGGCCAACCCACCTCTCCTGTCTGTCCAGAAGGACATCGTGGTCAACAGAGGCCAACCCACCTCTCCAGTCTGTCCAGAAGGACATCGTGGTCAACAGAGGCCAACCCACCTCTCCAGTCTGTCCAGAAGGACATCGTGGTCAACAGAGGCCAACCCACCTCTCCAGTCTGTCCAGAAGGACATCGTGGTCAACAGAGGCCAACCCACCTCTCCAGTCTGTCCAGAAGGACATCATGGTCAACAGAGGCCAACCCACCTCTCCAGTCTGTCCAGAAGGACATCATGGTCAACAGTGTCTAATGCAGCACTTAAATCCAAGAGTACAAGGACAGAGAGCTGTTTGGCATCTGTGTTGGCTCTAAGATCATTTACCACTTTAACTAAATAATTTAGCTGTTTGAAAGCAAATTTCTCCAGAATTTTGCATAAGAATTGAAGTTTGGAGATTGGCTGTTTCAGTGCTGTGGTGGGCACTTAAAAAATCATTTAGCTGTTTGAAAACCAATTTCTCCAGAATTTAGATTTACAAGTTTGAACACAGGAGGATGATATAAATCCTCATTATTTAGTTTTATGATTTTCAATTTGACCATCATTGTTTCTATAATACCCTATACTTTCTCGTTCTGAACTTCTAACGTGAGATGCCTTTGCAAAGGCTTCTACCTAGAACCGTCTACGTAGGGTTCTACCAAAATCAACTAAATGTTCTTCCTAAAACCCTCTATGAAGGCTTCTGCCAAAATGAACTAAATGTTCTTCCTAGAACCCTCTATGGACGGTTCCACCAGCTTTATTAGCATTTTAAATGAAACTATTTGACAATAATTACATACAGTGCATTCGGAAAGTATTCAGACCCCTTGACTTTTTCCCAGTTTGTTACGTTACAGCCTTATTCATAAAATGGAATAAATAAAAATGATTCCTCATCAATCTACACACAATACCCCGTAATAACAATGCGAAAACAGGTTTTTATAATTTTTTGCAAATTTATAACAAATAAAAAACAGAAATACCTTATTTACATAAGTATTCAGACCCTTTGCTATTAGACTCGAAATTTAGCTCAGGTGCATCGTTTTTCCATTGATCATCCTTGAGAAGTTTCTACAACTTGATTGGAGTCCACCTGTGGTCAATTCAATTGATTGGACATGATTTGGAAAGGCACACACCTGTCTATATAACAGTGGAGGATTGCTCATAATAATGGCAGGATCGGAACAAATGGAATTGCACTAAACACAAGGAGACCATTTGTTTGATGTATTTCATACCATTCCACTAATTCAGCTCCAGCCATTACCACGAGCCCGTCCTCCCCAATTAAGGTACCACCAACCTCCTGTGCTATTTAAGGTCCCACAGTTGACAGTGCCTCTTCCTAGAGCTGGCCGCCCGGCCAAACTGAGCCATCGGGGGAGAAGGGCCTTGGTCAGGGAGGTGACCAAGAACCCAATGGTCACTCTGACAGAGCTCCAGATTCTGTGTGGAGATGGGAAAACCTTCCAGAAGGACAACCATCTCTGCAGCACTCCACCAATCAGGCCTTTATGGTAGAGTGGCCAGACAGAAGCCACTCCTCAGTAAAAGGCACATGACAGCGCGCTTGGAGTTTGCCAAAAGGCACCTAAAGGACTCTCAGACCATAAGAAACAAGATTCTCTGGTCTGATGAAATCAAGATTGAACTCTTTGGCCTGAATGCCAAGCGTCACATCTGGAGGAAACCTGGCACCATCCCTACGGGGAAGCATGGTGGTGGCAGCTCCAGAGAGCTCAGGACCTCAGACTGGGGTGAAGGTTCACCTTCCAACAGGACAAAGACCCTAAGCACACAGCCAAGATAACGCAGGAGTGGCTTCGGGACACGTCTCTGAAATGTCCTTGAGTGGCGCAGCCAGAGCCCAGACTTGAACCCGATCAAACATCTGTGGCGAGACTTGAAAATAGCTGTGCAGCGACGCTCCCCATCCAACCTGACAGAGCTTGAGAGGATCTGTAGAGAAGAATGGGAGAAACTCCCCAAATACAGGTATGCCAAGCTTGTAGCATCATACCCAAGAAGACATGAGGCTGTAATCGCTGCCAAAGGTGCTTCAACAAAGTACTGAGTAAATAAATTGGCAAACATTTCTAAAAACCTGTTTTTGATTTGTCATTATGGGGTAATGTGTGTAGATTGATGAGGGGGAAAAACAATTGAAATCCATTTTAGAATAATGCGTAACGTAACAAAATATGGAAAAAGTCAATTCCGAATGCACTGTATATCGTAAGGCCTTTCTTTGAGGGTTTAGTTATACCTTAACACAGTGGTGTTAAGAAACTACTGGTTTACAGGCCACATCAGACCTGTAAATCACATTATGCTGGCTTGCAAAGTGATGTTTAATTCCTATTGGAATTCAGCCAGTTAGGATATCCAACAAGTGGAATGTTTTATCACCTGCAACCTGCATTCAGAATGACTGCCAGGGTAGGGAAGATTGAATACTGAGACTACCACAATCATCTAAAAACGGGAACGACCATCCCAGTAACGGGTGCAATAAGTCATATAACTACCAACAGATTGGATTAGTTTAGAAAAATGTATGTTATTGTCGTATCGAGTGAGTGGTGGCATATTATTGCTGTCAACAAAGAGTCCGTTCAAGCTGCACCGTGTTAGAGGCTTTTATTAAAATCACGAGGTTACAGCATAAGTACAGACCCGCGGTGTCCGGAGAACGGCACCTCAGATTGCCATGGCCGTTCTGACTTTCTTCTTCGTTTAACCCCTATTTATAAACAATGCAAAAAGATGGGTGGCTCCCTCTTCTGGCCAATCACCAGTCTCTCCTGTCTACAACACACTTCCTGTCTGTTGTACGTGACGTTACACTAAAACATATACTAACATAAACAACATTCCATTTCTTCATGAAAAACATTTAACAAAGACATAATCTTCATATACGATATTCCCCCCTTCGAGACGAACAGTCTCGAAAACAAACAGAATAGGATTATGACTAGTAACAATTTATCTTATTGAGTATCTTTAACATTAAACCAAAAACATTCTCCTCTAGAGTGTAAATACCTTTCTATGAAATATGAATAACTGTTTATGAAGTGTGAATACATTACTATGAAATATGAACAAATCTCTATGGAGTGTAAGAGCGAAAAACTGTCCGGCAACCTTCCATCCATCAATCAAGACAGTAAAATTCTCTCACGGTCCCTCTGCCCCAGGCAACCACCTTCGGTACTCCAGATAACCTCATAAACCATGTAAATGCATTTGAAACTATGATGCAATTAAATACACATGTAAGCCCCTGCAAACAAAATCCTATCCAAAAACATCCACTTGTAAGGCTGGTCAACCCATTGGACCCTACAGTGAACCTCTCCCTGCCTAAATTCCTCTGTCCCTAAGCATCACCGAAATAAAAAACATCTAAGTTCCTCACATGTATTCAATAACATCAAACATCATTCTACAAAAATTAATCCCTAAGAATATGACACAATTATGTATTACACATGTCTATATTTCATTGCAGACACTGGAATGTAGTCCACTACACTTCATCTCCCCGTAGTCTCCTCTTCCAATGGACTGTTGATGATGGAATCGGCCACACCCTCCTTGTTTCATCTCCTCCAGTCATATTGTCCCTTCATATTGTCCTTGTTTTGAGTATTTCAATCTCCATATGTTCCCCCAAATGCTTCTGGAAGAAAAAGAAACGACCAAACAGTATCTTTTGCAAAACAAACACTTTCAAATTAAACATCAATATCAACTAAGAATATAAAAATGATATATAAATGATGCATGAATCACATAAACCTATTCCCCCCTTTGATTCATAAAATCATACCAAAATCACCCCAATATTGAAGAAATTTTTTTTGAAAAATTATCAAATAATCAAAAATGATATTTATCCATTCAGTTCCACTTGTCCATCTTTATCCAGATCAGGAACAGTCAACACCGGCATCTGAGTGTTGTCTCCAGGCATCACTCTCCAACCTATCTCAATATCATAGCTTTCTCAAAGATCAGTAACAAATTACAAACATCACACAGTGTTATCAAAGCTGAAACTAAAATCTGACCCATCACTGTCCCTACTGGGCCTAACTGATCTTGCAACCAAGTCTTCTCAGATCTCCCAAACACATCCCTTATATTCTTCAATGCATATATAACTATCTGAACTATCTGGACTCAAAGTATAACTATTATCATCAATAGGATCTTCCCAAATGTTACACCATACCATGGAAAAAGTCCCCCCTTCTCCCTTAGATTCATCCTTCAATGATAGGCTTGAAGACTATGACATGTAGTGTCACCCTTTTAACCCTAGATTTAGCTGTGTCCGGTGCTATCCCTCTTATAATGGTAAAAACCTCATATGGAAGCTTCAACGTTGACATGTAACAACATCCTGTCTATCCATAGGGTAAGAATATATATGCTTTATCACCACAAACCCTCAAAATATCTCTAAAATCCCCATAGTCACATTGTCAGGCAAAAGCTAATCTTTTAACCATCAAAGTCCTGCTGTTCCTACTACCTGGTACATAAAAATTACATTATATTTGTCATCTCTAACATTATGTTCATGCTTATCCAAAGTCATCATATAATCATCACAATCTGATATTCCCATAAACATACCCCTTACCTCATATGTTTTATTAGAACAAAAACAACTTTTAGCCCTCCATGGTTACACCTCAAATGCTTCAGTTACGCTGTTACCTGATTTTCTTTACCATCCAACAAATTCACACAAGTTAATTCACTTAACCCAATAACACCTAACCCTAGGCTTAAACAAATGTTTTGACAACGACATTATTTTATCTGTTACTGACTGTTGCTGATACCACAGTCATGACAACGCATAAGATTGACACATACTTGATAGAGGTCGAGCGACCGTCTCTAAATTCTCAACAGACATGGACCCTCAAGATTCCTCCCTGATCTTACAGAATGAGCTGCTGGAACCTGCCCATCTATCTCTAATTTTCACAACAGAAGAATCAAACCACTCCCTTTAGTTTCTCTCTTCCCTAACGAGCGGTACTGATCAGATACCTCTCCTTGTCTGTCATTAAAATCAAAGACCTCATCCTGTACCTTCATGATAGTATCACTATTTCAGATGAATCTATATTCTCTACTACTACTATCTGTTCTCCTATTTTAACCCTATTCGTCTTGCTACCCCCTTTAATTTCAGAAAAGTTGTTGTCGGTGTCATACTTCCTACCTTTGCTATTGCCATCGTATCATTAATCCCTTCCAAAGTTACCATTAAAGTAGTTGATGTATTAACCTTAATTATTTCTAGTGGCAAAGTTACCAATATCCTATGTGTATTATTCACTGTTGGAGTGACTACTGTAATCTACTCCTCCTGAACTCCCTCAATGACTGTGGACGCTACAACAGACCTCAACTCTTCCATTATAAGCGTTACTTTATGAATTACATAGCCTTTTAACCAATAATTCTTAACCTGAACAAATTCTAATGCTTGCACTAGATAAGTATACTTCTTCTCCATAATTATCTCTCCATATGGGAGAAACGTCCCCATCCTAACCCTAATAAGTATTTTTTTCCCTAAAATTGGTGCTGTATTGGTTCCCTTATAATCAAATGCGATATATTTATGGCTTTAATAACTATCAACGTTGAAAGAGTTAAATTGCTTCTCACTGTTGTTATAATAGACTGAAGTGTTAATGTCCTTAGTTACTTCTAGTTTTCCCCAAAGAAAAGTTGTCTTTGCTTGTACTTCCATCTATCACCACTAGTGTCACTTTTTCCCACTCTCAGTCCTATCTCTAATCCCTGACTTTCAAACTTTTGATTATAAAAAATACACCCATAATTACCTTGATCTCCCTGCTGGGAACTGTAACTATAGATACTCAATCACCCTCAATCTTCTCTTATCATTCAACAACACATACTTTCTCAATGCATCTGCTCCTAACAGATCTAAACTCCTACCATATCTTCCCACTAAACTTTAAAATGTCCTTCACTACTGTTCTCTCTCTCTCTCACTACTAACTTTGAAACTTAGCTTACTGTCTTAGAGTTCCTTCAACCTAGTCCTCCTAACTTATTTTAATCTAATCTTTTCCTCCTAACCTTTAAAAACATTTTCCACTGATTTATTCACAAAATCCCTTTACCACCAAATTTTTAGAATACGTGATTGGGAAAGTCGCCACCTGCTTCTGACTTTACACACAGACTTGGCAAACTAAACACCTTTTAGCCTAGCCTGAAATCTCTTAGTGTAAGAATGTAACCCAGAATAACAGTCACCCCTTTTTAACTTTATTTTCCAGACAGATTGTCTAATAGACAGAATAATAGATTATCATCCTTCCTATGATATTATCTTTTTAAGCAAATATGATTCCCAAAAAACCCTACTTTTTAAAATCTTCTACCAGACAGCCGTTTAGTGTACATCCTATTGTACAGTTCAATTTAAACAATGCATCTTTTCCCAATACTGCAATAACAGTATCTTCTAATATTAGTATCTTAAGAGTAATTAACTGTTTTACTACCTCAAATCCCTATCCTAATTAGTTAATTTTACATAGTGATATGTTTAACCTCTTTAGGCTGAACACAGATAAGTTTTTACACTATTCACTATCATTTCTCATAGTCCTCTGGTTTTACTTCAATTGTTGGATATTATGTCTTCTTCTCTAATCGGTGCTATCAACTGGCACCCCCCTTCCGGATCTTCTAGGCACTCTAGAATCTTTAGGGTTCACCTGGAGAACAGGTGATCTTGAATTGCCCCTGTATCTTCCTTAAAAATGTTCTCTGTTTTTCCTCCTGACTTGTTGCACTCACAGGTAAAGTACCCAATCTGTCCCCAATTATAACAGTCTTCTGAAAGTTGCTGGAAGTGTAGCTGAAATCTTCCTCCTCCTTCTAAGTCTTCTCGTCCTCTTCCTCTCCAATTCTGTGTCTGTCCAGAAACTGGCTGTGGATATGAAACATTTGGTACCCCCCTTGGCTGGTACAATTGCATTTGATATTGTTCAGTTGAAGCTGTAACAGTGATTGTTGATTTGGTTCACTCTGATTCTTCATAACCAAAGCTTCTCTTCTCCACCAGTTGTATGATTGAGTTTTCTGAGAGTTTCTTGATCTGTTCTTTCTTGCTGTTGACATATCAGGATTCTTCAAAAGCTTATATTCTAAGTTCTGTCCTCAAAATATCATCTTCCATCATCTTCTTACTTTTCTTCTGTGATCGTCGTTTCTGCTTGTCCTCTATCTATTATTCGTCTTCATCTCTGATGCAACACTCACCCTCCTGGATGATCACCGGAAGCTGAGGATAAACATCCCTAAGCTGTACTTTTTGCTGAATCCGTATGTGAGAAAGGTGTACTAACTTCTGCCATTAGTTTTTCTAACACTACTTTCTAACACTACTTTAATTAAAGGATTACTATTTTTCCCCTATATCAACCCTTTTATATTCCTTTATCGTGAATTATTTTATTTTAGACTGTATAGCCTATGGCTTCCCCCCTGTAATTATTAATATAAACCTAACAACTCCAAAAAAAAAAAAAAAAATCAACCAAAATATGAATATGAAAAAATTCAATTAAATGTTTTATTCAAAAACCATTTCTAATTCAAATAAAAAATCAATCAAAAAATCAATTAAAAATTATGAATAATTTTAAACCAATTTTTTATTTCTATATCCTAACTTACCCATTTATCAATTTAATGGCTATCTTACCACAATCCATCAGGAAAGTAAATGTAACCATAAACTCCATTGTTTAATATGCACCCAAGTATCTTAAATTTACAGAATAATGTCAGTCCTTGATTCCCAACACAACTCCAATCAAACCCCAGTGATGCACAGAGCCTCCAAAATGCAATTTTTAATGAAATAGTATTTGCCAAGCCTATGTAAAATTGTCATAACATCACATATTTTGTAAGGGATGATTTTGTGAACTAGCCTGATATCTGATCCGATCGTCTGCCTCGTCACGTGATGTCACATCAGCACTTCCTGTATCTCCTCTCTCTCTCTCTCTCCTGTCTCTCATGACAAGGGAACAAAGACACAGAAACAGCTTTTAGTAGTTAATGCAATCACTGAGTTATTTCAACCATTCAATATTCGTTCGTTCTACATTCGCTCCAAGAATTAACTCAGGAATAATTATCGATCGCTCAAAAACATTTCATTTAATTTTAATCGTCTTTTAATTATTTAATTCAATATACTCCGTCAACATATCTCTCTCATTTATCAATTCAATAGGTCACAAAACAAGTTTCATCTTTAACCAACCGCCGATGTAACAACTAGAATATTCGTGTTAAAATTTCTCCTCTGTCTGTCTATTTCTGTCTCCCCCTGCAGCCCCCAGATGGGACCTATGACCTTTACCCATAATGCAGTGTTTTGTAGGCTTAGCACAACCTCATGTCGTAGTTTTAGCCCCGTAAAATCATGCACATGCGCACATCCATTCAAAAATACTTCACCGTGGAAGGGAAATTTTCTACTCTCTCCCCAAACAGACAGAATAACAGTCCAGCTGTACCTCCGTTTCCCCCTCATAGTCAAACAACATTTAACAGCGCTCACAAAACATATAACCTGACTTACACACACAGAGACAAGTTTAAGAGACTTTAATCCATCGCAATGGGGTCTCTAAGGATATCCGTTAGCATGTAGCACGCAACACAATTAGCATTAGCATTTAGCATTAGCCTTAGCAGCTATGTAGAATGTAGCATGACCCACACTTCAGCATTTAGAATTAGCCTTAGCCACGATGTACCACGTGGCCTGACACATAATCAAGCATTTAGACTTTAGCTAACTGCGGCCTACCATACAAATAAATATCCTGCACTGCCCTTATTCCTTTTAAACATATTTATCCTACCGTTTTTGCTACCTTGGATTAATGACCATTACACCGAGAAATTACACCCAATCAGACATCCCGTCGGACGAAAGTCGAATCATAATCACAATCAGATAAACCCCATTAATCCGAGTTTTCCTTTAAAAAACCCACCGTCTGCCCATTCTATCGTGCAAACGGATTTGCCGGCCCATTATCTAAAATGCCCCCCCCTGGGGGTCTTTAAGCGGTACAGTGCCCTAAAGAATGCGCATATCTGCCTTAATTGTACACTTCAATACTTAATTCCTACCGTTTAATGCTCTAAAAACTTCCAATTATCTGCCGTTTCCAATGGAATAACATTTTAGCAGACTCTAGTCATCAGCAATAACGCCACCCGAGGCAAGGTCGTAATGGTACATCTCTCCAGTGTACACAAGTCGTATCCGATCTAACAAACTCCAAAGCGGTAAGAAAAACTCACCCTGGCCTTGTCTGGCCATGCTTCAAAGCGAGTTAGCCTGGCGGTTGACTGAAACAAAGAAGAGGCGCAGACCAGCCCCACGTTGGGCGCCATTATGTCGTATCGAGTGAGTGGTGGCATATTATTGCTGTCAACAAAGAGTCCGTTCAAGCTGCACCGTGTTAGAGGCTTTTATTAAAATCACGAGGTTACAGCATAAGTACAGACCCGCGGTGTCCGGAGAACGGCACCTCAGATTGCCGTTCTGACTTTCTTGTCTACAACACACTTCCTGTCTGTTGTACGTGACGTTACACTAAAACATATACTAACATAAACAACATTCAATTTCTTCATGAAAAACATTTAACAAAGACATAATCTTCATATACGATATTATCTTTCTGTAGCATAAAGGTAATCAACCAATCAATGTACATGCAAAAACATAGTTTACCAATAAAATGGTGTGATGGTGATGTGGATATACTTGGAATACAAATCCCAAAGGAAATAAATGATGTCACTTCAATAAATTATAATAGAAAGTTAGCAAAAATAGATAAGATCTTGCTACCATGGAAAGGTGGGTGCCTGTCAATTTGTGGAAAAATCCCCCTGATTAACTCTTTAGTATTATTCCAGTTTACCTATTTGCTTATGGTCTTGCCTACGCCTAGCGAACAGTTTTTTATTTATATGAGAAAAAAATATTCCATTTTATTTGGAACGTTAAGCAAGACAAAGTTAAATGGGCCTGATTATATAATGAATATGAATTCGGACAGAAATTATTAAATATTAAAGCATTAGACCTATCACTAAAAGCTTCAGTCATACAAAAGTTATACTTAAATCCGAACTGGTTCTCCAGCAAATTAGTAAGATTGTCTCACCCAATGTTCAAGAAAGGCCTTTTTCACTTTATTCAGATTACAACAACTCATTTGCAGTTATTTGAAAAGGAAATCATCTCCCAAATATCACTATTTCTAAAACAAGCCATAGAAAGTTGGTTGCAATTTCAATTTAATCCTCTAGAAACGACAGAACAAATAATGCAACAAATATTGTGGTTAAATTCAAATATACTATTTGACAAAAAACCTTTATTTTTTGACAGAATGTTTAAAAAAGGTATAATCTTCGTAAATGATATCATCGGTAGGACTGGTGGAGTTATGTCGCACATGCAGCTAACAAAAACATATGGAAATGTCTGCTCTACTCAAAATTACAACCAAATAATTGCAGCCTTACCGCAAAAATGGAAGAGGAAAGTGGAAGGAGGAGAAAGTAAGGAACTTGTCTGTCGTCCTTGCATTAAAGAACATAATTGGTTAAGGAAAACTGTGATAAATAGTATATCAGTTTATCAGTTTCATTTAAGGACCAAAGGATTGACATCCGTCCCATATAGATTGCAAAATAGTTGGGAAGAGATTTTTGACGTACCGATCCCATGGCATAGTGTTTATGAACTGATACGCAAAACGACACCGGATTCAAAACTTAGAATCTTTCAATTTAAATTATTATATAAAATTCTTGCTACCAATAGAATGTTATTTATATGGGGGATACAATCTTCCCAGCTCTGCAGATTTTGCTGTGAAGAGACAGAATCATTAGATCATTTGTTTTGGTTCTGTCCATTTGTAGCTTGTTTTTGGACACAGGTCCAGGAATGGCTAAAGGATTGCAATATTTACCTGGAGCTAACCTTGCAGATAGCATTACTGGGTGATCTGAAAAGTCATAGTCAATCAATCAATAATATCATAATACTTTTAGCAAAAATGTTTATTTTTAATTCACAATCTGTAGATGCAATGAGAATAGAAAGGTTCAGAACATTTGTAAAACATCACAGTACGGTTGAAATATATATGGCAAATAGAAATCCTATATGGATGGTGTTAAGAGATAGATGGGAGGAATTGAATAGAGTTGAAGGATGGGACTAATAACAAATAACAACAAAGAATAACAAGATAACTAATAATGTAAGCATACTGTGTCCATAATAAGTATATAGGTTGTATGTTGGGAGCTTTTGGGAAAGAGCACAGTTAGAAATATATGGCATATAGAAGCAAATCGGATGGACATCATGAAAATGATCGGAGAGGTTGAGAGTAGAAGAAGTTCAGGACCAAAAAAAATGTGTGTATGTATATATATATATA
>NW_028157092.1:0-9414 GCF_964263955.1 Coregonus lavaretus | reverse complement strand
GAGAGAGAGGAGAGAGAGAGAGAGAGAGAGAGAGAGAGAGAGAGAGAGAGAGGGAGAGAGTGGAGAGAGAGAGAGAGGGGAGAGAGAGACAGAGAGAGAGAGAGAGGGGGAGAGAGAGAGAGAGAGAGAGAGAGAGAGAGAGAGAGAGAGAGAGAGAGAGAGAGAGAGAGAGAGACAGAGAGAGACAGAGAGAGAGAGAGAGAGAGAGAGGTTTGAGTTTGAAATAATCTTTATTGGGTCTGGGAGCCCACCACACAAATACTCATACAAAACCGTATTTACACATCAATTAGAAACACAACTCCAATTCCTCCTCCACAGTAACTGAACACAACAGCCTCTGAATACCCCATATACTCATAAACAGATCAATATTGTTGACAAGTTAATAATAGGCAAACTCAACCCTTAGTCTTGCTGCCAACATTCCCTCCAGCATTCCCACCACATCCACAGACCCCTGTCCCCGAATACTGTTCTTTCGGGTCTTCCATATGGCTAATTTTGCTGCCCCTAACACAAAATTAAGCAACACAACTACACCTTTCTGACTAAACCTGTACTTTGGCCCAAATATATACAGTTGGGAAGAGAAAACCTCTCCCAGAGCTGAGAACCAATTAGTGATCAGGTCAATCATCCCGACCAACCTGGGACACTGTAAAAACAGATGTGCCAGAGTTTCAGACTGAGCACAGAATGGACACCCCTCCCCAACAGTAGGATCCAGGTGTACCAGATACATGTTGGTGGCTATGGCTCCATGTATTATCCTCCATTGGAGGTCAGCTGTCCTCTTATCAATAGGCAGTTTGTATAATGTTCGCCAACAGCCTTTTGGGGAGGCACCTGGACCAAGCACACCCGCCCACCTCGTCGATTTTACCCCTTCCAGGGAAGAGGCATGGGACACCTTTACACATATTCTGTACATGGCCTTCTTTCCCACCTCCTTGAACTCCCCCAGCTCCGGGGTATCGAAGGAAAGCAGCATCCCCACGTCCTCCTCGAATGCCCCCGCCACAGCACTAACAATCAGTGCAGGGAACACATAATCCAGACCCTCCTTCCACCGATCAGAATTGGAAGTGTCAGTCACATACTGCAGATGAAGTACTGGCAAGGAATCACAGACCTCAGCGACGACCTTCCTCAGTAGGCGAGACGATCGGATCCCCGCTCTTTCTCCCAGCTCCTCCAACGACCTATTCCTGTTCCACATCAGATGACCCAGCTTAGTACACCCCACGCCTAACAGGCATGAACGTAGGCTAGCTGAACCCAGAACACGGGACTGGATGGCAGTGTTGTGAAAAAGAGGCTCTTCAAAAAGCCACATCCCTGGTGGCGTGCAGGCCTTACGGGACTTGACCAGAACTCTCCAAGCCTGCATAACAGACTCATAAAATGGATTCAGGCCAGGCAACTCACCCCCCTCCAGCTTTAAGAGGAAAAGGTGCTTGTCTAAGCCCAAACAGCCCGCTCTCCTCATCAATGCGTAGGCTGTGTCAACCCAGCTAGAACCGTCACTGTACAACAGTCTCTGGGCTGCTTGAAGCCGGAAAGCCATGATCCTGGAAGAAATGTCCACCAGGCCTTGCCCACCCTCGTGCAGTGGCAGGTACAGGGCTGAAGCTTTAATCCAATGTTGTCCAGACCAGAAGAAGTTGACAAGGGTCCTCTGAAGCTCTTGTATCAGACCCTTTGGTGGCTGTAAAATCATTAGTCTGTGCCACAGGGTAGAGGCAGCTAGGTTATTAGCTACCAGTACCCTTCCCCTATAAGACAGCTGGGGCAGCACCCATTTCCATCTTGACAGTCTGGCACACACTTTCTCCACTACACCCTCCCAGTTCTTTTTCTGAAAGACATCGGAGCCTAGAAAAACCCCCAAAGTCTTCATCCCATCTCTGCCCCACTGAAGCCCCCCTGGTAACCGTGGAGCGGACCCCATCTGAAGCTGGCCTGCCCACAGCGCTTCACTCTTTCCCCAATTGACTCTAGCTGAGGAGGCCCCCTCATACACCTTTAAAGCGTTTGAGAGAACCTTAACATCCTCACCCCCTGTAATAAAAACTGTCACGTCATCTGCATACGCAGACAGTGCTATCGTGGGACCCTTCATTACACCTGGCACAGAGAAACCAGTAAGCTTCGCTCTTAAAAAACAAAGCATTGGTTCAATCGCCAGACTGTATAACTGCCCTAAAATTGGGCATCCCTGCCTGATGCCCCTTTGGACAGGGATGGGAAAACTCAAACCACCCCCCACCTTCACCATACACGAGGCCCCAGCATACAGTAAATTCATCCAAGACAAAAAAACATCCCCAAACCCAAAGGCTTTCATTGTTTTAAACAAGTACTGGTGGTCCACACGATCAAAAGCCTTCTCCTGATCCAAAGAAAGTAAACCCACATTTACATCAGACAGTTTACAAATGTCCAAAACATCTCTTATTAGAAACAAATTGTCAACAATAGAGCGATCAGGTACACAGTAGGACTGGTCCTTGTGGACCAACAATCCCAGATACTCTTTCAACCTGTTTGAGAGACATTTAGAAACAATTTTATATTCTGCACACAGCAAAGCAACAGGTCTCCAATTTTTTATGAGAGCCAAATCCCCCTTTTTTGGCAACAGTGAAAGTACAGCACGTTGACAAGATACAGGAAGAGAGCCCTCATGAAAAGATTCACACACCACTTCATAAAAATCCTCCCCAATAGACCCCCAAAAGTGCTTATAAAACTCAGATGGTAAACCATCAATGCCAGGGGCTCGGCCTGTTGAGAGCTGCATAACTGCTGTGGACAGCTCTTGCAGTGTAATGTCAGAGTCCAATGCGACTCTTTGCTCAGGTCCCAATTGAGGAAGACCGTGTAACAACTGTTCAGTACACAGAGAGTCACAATCCTCCGCCTTATAGGGGGCAGAATAGAAATCCACGGCATGTTGACGCATTTCACTGTCATCCGTGGTCACCTTCCCATCAGGGAGACGAAGGCAGACCATCTGTTTACGTTGCAATGTCGACTGTCCTAGGAGCATCCATATCCTTGAGGGAAGCGAAACGAGACCTAATCAAGGCACCCTTCACTCTTTCATGCAGAAACGACCTCAATTCATGTTTCTTGTCCTGTAAGTTCATGACTAGTCCGGGGTCATTCTGAGTGAGCAACTTCAATTCAATAGATTTAATGTTCTGTTCAAGGGCCCTGATAGTCTCTTTAACTTCAATTCGAGACAGAGCAGTATACTGTTGACAAAATAATCGTATTTGGGCCTTCCCAACCTCCCACCATTGTCTCAAGGACTCAAAATTCCCTTTTGTAACCCTCCATTTTTCCCAAAACAACAAAAACCTTTCACAAAACATGACATCATGTAACAATTTAACATTAAAATACCAATAAGATGATGACCTTCGTGGACAGGACAAGTGAATATCAACAGTGACAATATGGTGATCAGAGAAACCCACAGGAGTAATGTCACACCTTCCAACCCTACTACAGTATTGCTCAGATACATACAACCTGTCTAACCTTGCTGCACTGACATGACCTTCATTAACTTTTAGCCATGTGTACTGCCTAACTTTTGCATTCCTTACTCTCCACACATCAGAAAGCTCAAACTCAGTTAATAGACCAGACAGACAAATTGCTGACCGCAGGTGAGGTTCTTCAGCGGTGCGATCAACAGTAAAATCCACTGTACAGTTCCAGTCCCCCCCTAAAACCTTACACCCCTCTTGGTCACACTGTCTTAAGGTTTCCTTAATTTGATCAAAACCAACAATACGCTCTGTACCCTCATTAGGAGCATAAACATTCAAAAAAATAATTAAAAAAAACATAACATCCACCTTGACCAATAAAACCCGACCCTTGACTATCTCTGTTGTAGATACCACAGTCACCCCTAAGCCTGAAGAAAACAAGATTGCCACCCCAGCACTGAAATTAGTACCATGACTGAGTATATGCTGCCCCTCCCACCACATACCCCAGTCAGCCTCATTTTCCTCATCACTATGTGTCTCCTGTAGGAAAACTACATTAAGCCTTTTCTGTTTTATTACTTCTAATACCCAAGCCCTCTTATTCCTGTCCCTTCCTCCATTAATATTGAGAGAACCTACCCTTAGTACCTCCATATAGAAAAGAAAAAGGAAAAGCAGAAGATACCACAGAGAAACCAGACAAAGAGAATAGAACACCCTATGAGGCATAATCATCATCATTATTTAAATTTTCTCTTAACCTGACCACGTTTCCCACCACCTTTTGCTGCTGCAACAGCAGTAACAAATTTCCTCAAGCGAAACCGCTTCTTCTCACTCAACTGGTCTAACCCCACCGTCTTCTATAACATCACAGCTGACCTCACAAACTTATCAACATCAAAATAATCTGCCAATTTGACGGATTTCCCAAAAGTCTGATCCAGAAACCCATTTACCTCCTCTAGATCGTAAATTGAGTCCTCACCAGCTGATATCGTATCAAGAGAGATATCCATATCCTTCTCCTGATCCTCCTCAACTGAGGCCACAGACCACTGACTCCCCTCTACCACATCCCTTTCAACACTCCCCACTTGCACCCCATCACTCATACCAGGCATCTCCTCCACTACCTGGGAGACTAGCCCCACCTGAACCCCATTACTCGTAGTGGGCATCTCCTCCACTACCTGGGAGACTAGCCCCACCTGAACCCCATTACTCGTAGTGGGCATCTCCTCCACTACCTGGGAGACTAGCCCCACCTGAACCCCATTACTCGTAGTGGGCATCTCCTCCACTACCTGGGAGACTAGCCCCCCCTGTACCCCAGCACTCATAGTGGGCATCTCCTCCACTACCTGGGAGATGAGCTCCACATGAACCCTCTCCTGTAACCCATTACTTGTAGTGGGCATCTCCTCCACTACCTGGGAGATTAGCTCCACATGTACCCCCTCCTGTACCACAGCACTCGTACTGGGCACCTCCTCACCAGTCTGAGGAAATGGCCCTTCAGATCCATCCTTACCTTCTACAACAATTTTTTTCTGCTGCATAACATTTCCCTCTGGTACAAGTTGCACCTCTGTGCCCTCAACACGGACAACTTGTTCCTCAGCAACAGATGCGTGTGGCTGCTCTACCACTGTCAGCCCACCTCTTCCTACATCAGTGGGCCCAGGCGTTACGAGGACCACCTGCGCCCCTCCCTCTGCCTTCTCCCTTTTCGGGCAAGCATGTCGCTTATGACCAACATCCCCACACTCAAAACACTGTTGACTACCCGTACTAGCACAAGCCATATACAGTCTATTGTCATACTTGACTTTAAACGATAACTCCAAAGTCTGCTCCGGTGAGTCCAAAAACATAAACACCTGTCGCCGAAACGACATTACCTGTTTCAACGCCGGGTGTTTGCAACCCAATGGGACAACCTTAATTGAACTTGCAAACTTCCCAAAGCGCAATAACTCGCGCTCCAATAGCTCATTTGGAATGAACGGCGGTACATTTGAAATCGTTACCCTTGTTGACGGAGAAAAAAGCGGCGTAACTTGAATAAACATTCCTTTAAGAAGTATGCCATGCTCAACCATACGATCAACAAGGCGCTCTTCTTTAAGAAATACCACCACCGCTTTATTCATCCGTGACGCATAAGCAACATTCTCATATCCTACCTTCTCTCCTACGGCGACCAGAACCTCTTCCACCGTGACAGCAGCTTCAGTAACACACCTAAAGCCGTGCCGAAGTGACAGGGACGGCGTCCCGATTCGGGCCGCCATCCCCACCAAGATCAGGGTAATTTCGACACGAAAAACAATATACTTAATTCTACCACAACAAAAAAATAGAAATAATAACCTTAATCATGCATAGAAGAAAAAAGGATATCACCAAGAAAAGGAAAACCCAGGATATCTAACTCTACACAACACTGGCACTTAGCACTCACTCAAACAATTCCCAGCACGCACCAAACACTCCCAGCATGCAGAGAGAGAGAGAGAGAGAGAGAGAGAGAGAGAGAGAGAGAGAGAGAGAGAGAGAGAGAGAGAGAGAGAGAGAGAGAGAGAGAGAGAGAGAGAGAGAGAGAGAGAGAGAGAGAGAGCCTCTGGCACAGGAAAACACAAACATTAATATTTCACACATACAGTGCTCCGTGTGCACTGTTCGTCCAACACCACAAGGTAAAAACCCAACGGGAGATAGAAGATACTTTGTCATCGTTGGAACGTGTGGAAACAGAGATACTTGTACAGTACAAACAGTTGTAGTGTATAATATAATTTTGGTGTGAAGTGTTTTTTCATCCCTGTTGTTGGGCCGTTAGCTTTCCCCCTTCACTGACATCCTGAGGGAGCATTCTGTAGCAGTTCCTCAGATGTGTTGTGCAGTATTCCTAATCTGTGTGTGTGACTGTGAACTGTGTCAGATTATTTGAATGAACGGTGTCAGGGTGGATTTTAAATAGTGGGCGCATGCAGAAATAGGCCAACAATAAACGTTACAAAGCTTCATCATGCTTTGTACGGTCTCACCTCATACGGTGAAGCATAATCATATACGTCATATAACCATAAAGCCATTATGTCTCTACTAGGCTAGGTTTACCACAACCTCACGTCATGGTATATCTCCATAGACATTTACAGAGCATCACTGTTTATTTCTTACATATCGACTCCTGAAATGCTAATGGAGAGATGGGCCCAAGGTTGTTGTTTCACTAAAACAGAGGTCATCAGGTGTGATAGTTCTGGGCTGGCACAAAACCCTGGACACCAAGTAGCTCTTCAGGAGCAGGAGTGAAGAACACTAAAGGATGGATCTCTCTGAAGCTAAGTTAGCACTTAGCAGCATGGCGATAACACTTGAACCTATTATTGGCAACATTTATACCATGGGTGACTGGGTTCTGGTTCAGGCTGTTGATCGCTCAGCTCAGGCTGTCTGTCTGGGAGTTGGCCTGGCTTGGTTACATTTGAGTCACTCCATTTAGCTTTTAAATTCACCTCACACACAGTGTTGGCACCATAGAGGGCAGCTTATGCTTACATGTGGGTTCAATCAAGAATAAAGGATGTGTGATGATAGAGAGAGAGAGAGAGAGAGAGAGAGAGAGAGAGAGAGAGAGAGAGAGAGAGAGAGAGAGAGAGAGAGAGAGAGAGAGAGAGAGAGTGTACGTGCACTGTGTGTGTGTGCCGTAGTGTGTGTGCCGTAGCAGTGGAAAAGAAGCAGTCCTAATCAGAATTCACAGAGAGAAGCAGGGCTAAAAGGGCTAACCCTAGCACAAACAACGCCTTTCACAAGTCATACAGCAGCCTTACAGCATTCAGAGCTTGGCAGCAATTATATTTTCATCCCCCTTTCA
This sequence comes from Coregonus lavaretus, assembly GCF_964263955.1. Lineage (NCBI taxonomy): Eukaryota > Metazoa > Chordata > Actinopteri > Salmoniformes > Salmonidae > Coregonus > Coregonus lavaretus. The sequence continues at coordinate 2,016 of NW_028157092.1, read as the reverse complement.
CTTTCGATTCACAGAAGTGTGTACCTTCATCAGAGGAAGCCTGGCGATACATAGAACATTTATATTTTGTTCCAATACAGTGTCTACGGTCCCAGCCTACCAAACAGTATGTCTGGCAGGTCAACATTTACACTTTCCCTTTCACTTATCTTTCCTCACTTTCTTCTTTGTTTTTATACCCTTTTTCCTCTTACGCCTGTGAGAATGTACAAACTAGTGTGGAGGTACCAGAACAGGACAGGACCAGATCAGGAGAGGACCAGATCAGGAGAGGACCAGAACAGGAGAGGACCATATCAGGAGAGGACCAGAACAGGAGAGGACCAGAACAGGAGAGGACTTGAACAGGAGAGGTCCAGAAAAGGAAAGGACCAGATCAGGAGAGGACCAGAACAGGACAGGACCAGATCAGGAGAGGACCAGAACAGGAGAGGAACAGATCAGGAGAGGACCAGATCAGGAGAGGACCAGAACAGGAGAGGACCAGAACAGGAGAGGACCAGAACAGGACAGGACCAGATCAGGAGAGGACCAGAACAGGAGAGGACCTGAACAGGACAGGACCAGATCAGGAGAGGACCAGAACAGGACAGGACCAGATCAGGAGAGGACCAGAACAGGACAGGACCAGATCAGGAGAGGTCCAGAACAGGACAGGACCAGATCAGGAGAGGACCAGAACAGAAGAGGACCAGAACAGGAGAGGACCGGAACAGGAGAGGACCAGATCAGGAGAGGACCAGAACAGGAGAGGACCAGAACAGGACAGGACCAGATCAGGAGAGGACCAGTTCAGGAGAGGACCAGAACATGACAGGACCAGATCAGGAGAGGACCAGAACAGGAGAGGACCAGAACAGGAGAAGACCAGAACAGGAGAGGACCAGATCAGGAGAGGAACAGAACAGGAGAGGACCAGAACAGGAGAGGACCAGAACAGGACAGGACCAGATCAGGAGAGGACCAGAACAGGACATGACCAGATCAGGAGAGGACCAGAACAGGAGAGGACCAGAACAGGAGAGGACCAGAACAGGAGAGGACCAGATCAGGAGAGGACCAGAACAGGAGAGGACCAGAACAGGACAGGACCAGATCATTAGAGGACCAGATCAGGAGAGGACCAGAACAGGAGAGGACCAGATCAGGAGAGGACCAGATCAGGACAGGACCAGATCAGGAGAGGACCAGAACAGGAGAGGACCATAACAGGAGAGGACCAGAACAGGAGAGGACCAGGTCAGGAGAGGACCAGAACAGGAGAGGACCAGAACAGGAGAGGCCCAGAACAGGAGAGGACCAGAACAGGAGAGGACCAGAACAGGAGAGGACCAGAACAGGAGAGGCCCAGAACAGGAGAGGACCAGAACAGGAGAGGACCAGAACAGGAGAGGACCAGAACAAGAGAGGACCAGAACAGGAGAGGACCAGAACAGGAGAAGACCAGAACAGGAGAGGTCCAGAACAGGAGAGGACCAGAACAGGAGAGGAACAGAACAGGAGTGTGCCTGGCATTTAAACCCAGTCATTTAGCACAGGGAGAGACTGTCCGTGTCCATGTCTCAAACTGTCATATCACCCACATGAAATCCCATCGAAGACAAACCAAGAGGCACTGCGTGACATGTCCTATTGTGAAAGTACAGGAGAGAAATTGTGACAACTCATTGAGGAAATCCCACAGCAGAGACAGTTGGCGACACATGTCATTGTGGAAGGCCCTGTTTCCAAATAACAGCTGATTGACTGATTGATTGAACTGTCAGAGCGGTGGAGAGTGGAGAGCCTCGGGGACTGAGATGACACCTGCTTCAGTCCGGCCCTGAAACTGACAAATAAGGTCCTGGTAGAGATGGAGACATCGAGATCAAGACGTCATATCAATATCGCTATCGTCCTTGTTCTCTGACGGACGATGACAGTTCTCTCTGCATGCCTATAGACACACACCAGACACACACCAGACAAACACAGACACACATAGACACACACAGGGGGGCCAGTATGAAAAATGTA
>NW_028157093.1:0-113401 GCF_964263955.1 Coregonus lavaretus | reverse complement strand
CCCCCTCTCCTCTTCTCCCCCTCTCCTCTTCTCCCCCTCCTCTTCTCCCCCCCTCCTCTCCTCCTCCTCTCTCCTCTCCTCTCTCCCCCTCTCCTCTTCTCCCCCCTTCCTCTCCTCAACTCTCCTCTTCTCCCCTCCCTCTTCTCCCCCTCTCATCTTCTCCCCCTCTCCTCTTCTCCCCCCTCTCCTCTTCTCCCCTCTCCTCTTCTCCCCCTCTCCTCTTCTCCCCCCTCTCCTCTCCTCACCTCTCCTCTCCTCTTCTCCCCCTCTCCTCTTCTCCCCCCTTCCTCTCCTCAACTCTCCTCTTCTCCCCACTCCCCTCTCCTCTTCTCCCCCTCTCCTCTTCTCCCCCCTCTCCTCTTCTCCACCCTCTCCTCTTCTCCCCCTCTCCTCTTCTCCCCCGTCTCCTCTTCTCCCCTCTCCTCTTCTCATCCTCTCCTCTTCTCCCCCTCTCCTCTTCTCTCCTCTTATCCCCCTCTCCTCTTCTCCCCTCTCCTCTTCTCCCCCCTCTCCTCTTCTCCCCTCTCTCTTCTCCCCTCTTCTCTTCTCCCCCTCTCTGTTCTCCCCTTCTCCTCTTCTCTCCCCTCTCCTCTTCTCCCCTCTCCTCTCCTCTCCTCTCCTCTCCTCTCCTCTCCTCTCCTCTCCTCTCCTCTCCTCCTCTCCTCTCCTCTCCTCTCCTCTCCTCTCCTCCTCCTCTCCTCTCCTCTCCTCTCCTCTCCTCTCCTCTCCTCTCCTCTCCTCTACTCTCCTCTCTCTCCTCTCCTCTTCTCCCCCTCTCCTCTTCTCCCCCCTCTCCTCTTCTCCCCCTCTCCTCTTCTCCCCCTCTCCTCTCCCCACTCCCCTCTCCTCTTCTCCCCACTCCCCTCTTCTCTTTTCCCTCTCTCCTCTTCTCCCCCTCTCCTCTCCTCTCCTCACCTCTCCTCTTCTCCCCCTCTCCTCTTCTCCCCCTCTCCTCTTCACCCCCTCCCCTCTCCTCTTCTCCCCCTCTCCTCTTCTCCCCCTCCCCTCTCCTCTTCTCCCCCTCTCCTCTTCTCCCCCTCCCCTCTTCTCCCCCCTCTCCTGTTCTCCCCCTCTCCTCTTCTCCCCCTCTCCTCTTCTCCCCCTCTCTCTCCTCTCTCTCTCCTCACCTCTCCTCTTCTCCCCCTCTCCTCTTCTCCCCCTCTCCTCTTCTCCCCCTCTCCTCTTCTCCCCATCTCCTCTTCTGCCCCCTCCTGTTCTACCCCTCTCCTCTTCTCCCCTTCTCCTTCTCTCCCCCTCTCCTCTTCTCCCCCTCTCCTCTTCTCCCCCTCTCTCTCACCTCTCCTCTTCTACCCCTCTCCTCTTCTCCCCCTCTCCTCTCCTCACCTCTCCTCTTCTCCCCCCTCTCCTCTTCTCCCCCTCTCCTTTTCTCCCCCCTCTCCTCTTCTCCCCTTCCAATTCTCCCTCCCCTTATATAATATACATTTGAGGAGGGAGGGAGGGAGGGAGGGAGGGAGTAATGGTCAGAACCAGAGAGAGGGGAGGGAAGGGCGAGGGAAAGATGGAGGAGGGGAGAGAGAGATCTGAGAGAGAGAGAGAATATATAATATATTTTTATCACTGACTTCTCACCAGTGATGTCATCATAACCAGTAACCTTACCCACTTTTGGCCCAGCCCAGCCTGACCCTGACATATAGCATCAGGCCTGTTGAGTTGACTTGGGTAACATACCTCTAGCTTCTACACCACATCCCCCCTTCTCCTGCTATAACATGTGACCTCATCAGTACTCATTTTGGGTGCTGGTACTGTTGATATTTAGGAGCTGGAACATTATCCAATATTCTATAAGAGGTGAACTCAAGCAGTAGAAAGTTAGAGGTGATATTATATAACACACTATGTGAAACATTGCTGCAAGACAGATCAGTTTGCTGTGTTTAGCTGGGCTCAACCACTGATCCAAGATAAGTTGCTAAGAAGTTTATCTCACATCAAAGACCTAATGAACTAATGACATAGAAGTCATATAGCCTAGCAGTATTGTCCACTCTTCAGTCCACTCTTCATGACAGTATCAATCAATCAATCAATTTTATTTTATATAGCCCTTCGTACATCAGCTAATATCTCGAAGTGCTGTACAGAAACCCAGCCTAAAACCCCAAACAGCTAGTAATGCAGGTGTAGAAGCACGGTGGCTAGGAAAAACTCCCTAGAAAGGCCAAAACCTAGGAAGAAACCTAGAGAGGAACCAGGCTATGAGGGGTGGCCAGTCCTCTTCTGGCTGTGCCGGGTGGAGATTATAACAGAACCATGCCAAGATGTTCAAAAATGTTCATAAGTGACAAGCATGGTCAAATAATAATCAGGAATAAATCTCAGTTGGCTTTTCATAGCCGATCATTAAGAGTTGAAAACAGCAGGTCTGGGACAGGTAGGGGTTCCATAACCGCAGGCAGAACAGTTGAAACTGGAATAGCAGCAAGGCCAGGCGGACTGGGGACAGCAAGGAGTCACCACGGCCGGTAGTCCCGACGTATGGTCCTAGGGCTCAGGTCTCTCAGTTGGCTTTTCATAGCCGATCATTAAGAGTTGAAAACAGCAGGTCTGGGACAGGTAGGGGTTTCGTAACCGCAGGCAGAACAGTTGAAACTGGAATAGCAGCAAGGCCAGGCGGACTGGGGACAGCAAGGTGTCAGCATGCCCGGTAGTCCTGACGTATGGTCCTAGGGCTCAGGTTCTCAGAGAGAAAGAGAGAACGAGAGAATTAGAGAGAGCATAATTAAATTCACACAGGACACTGGATAAGACAGGAGAAGTACTCCAGATATAACCAACTAACCCCAGCCCCCCGACACATAAACTACTGCAGCATAAATACTGGAGGCTGAGACAGGAGCGGTCCGAGACAGGAGCGGTTCGTTGCTCCAGAGCCTTTCCGTTCACCTTCACACTCCTGGGCCAGACTACACTCAATCATATGACCTACTGAAGAGATAAGTCTTCAGTAAAGACTTAAAGGTTGAGACCGAGTCTGTGTCTCTCACATGGGTAGGCAGACTGTTCCATAAAAATGGAGATCTATAGGAGAAAGCCCTGCCTCCCGCTGTTTGCTTAGAAATTCTAGGGACAATTAGGAGGCCTGCGTCTTGTGACCGTAGCGTACGTATTGGTATGTACGGCAGGACCAACTCGGAAAGATAGGTAGGAGCAAGCCCATGTAACGCTTTATAGGTTAACAGTAAAACCTTGAAATCAGCCCTTGCCTTAACAGGAAGCCAGTGTAGGGAAGCTAGCACTGGAGTAATATGATCAAATTTCTTGGTTCTAGTCAGGATTCTAGCAGCCGTATTTAGCACTAACTGAAGTTTATTTAGTGCTTTATCCGGGTAGCCGGAAAGTAGAGCATTGCAGTAGTCTAACCTAGAAGTAACAAATGCATGGATTAATTTTTCTGCATCATTTTTGGACAGAACATTTCTGATTTTTGCAATGTTACGTAGATGGAAAAAAGCTGTCCTTGAAACAGTCTTGATATGTTCGTCAAAAGAGAGATCAGGGTCAAGAGTAACGCCGAGGTCCTTCACAGTTTTATTTGAGACGACTTTACAACCATCAAGATGAATTGTCAGATTTAACAGAAGATCTCTTTGTTTCTTGGGACCTAGAACAAGCATCTCTGTTTTGTCCGAGTTTAAAAGTAGAAAGTTTTCAGCCATCCACTTCCTTATGTCTGGAACACAGGCTTCTAGCGAGGGCAATTTTGGGGCTTCACCATGTTTCATTGAAATGTACAGCTGTGTGTCATCCGCATAGCAGTGAAAGTTAACATTATGTTTTCGAATAACATCCCCAAGAGGTAAAATATATAGTGAAAACAATAGTGGTCCTAAAACGGAACCTTGAGGAACACCGAAATGTACAGTTGATTTGTCGGAGGACAGACCATTCACAGAGACAAACTGATATCTTTCCGACAGGTAAGATCTAAACCAGGCCAGAACTTGTCCGTGTAGACCAATTTGGGTTTCCAGTCTCTCCAAAAGAATGTGGTGATCGATGGTGTCAAAGGCAGCACTAAGGTCTAGTAGCACGAGGACAGATGCAGAGCCTCGGTCTGACGCCATTAAAAGGTCATTTACCACCTTCACAAGTGCAGTCTCAGTGCTATGATGGGGTCTAAAACCAGACTGAAGCATTTCGTATACATTGTTTGTCTTCAGAAAGGCAGTGAGTTGCTGCGCAACAGCTTTTTCTAAAATTTTTGAGAGGAATGGAAGATTCGATATAGGCCGATAGTTTTTTATATTTTCCGGGTCAAGGTTTGGCTTTTTCAAGAGAGGCTTTATCACTGCCACTTTTAGTGAGTTTGGTACACATCCGGTGGATAGAGAGCTGTTTATTATGTTCAACATAGGAGGGCCAAGCACAGGAAGCAGCTCCTTCAGCAGTTTAGTAGGAATAGGATCCAGTATGCAACTTGAAGGTTTAGAGGCCATGATTATTTTCATCATTGTGTCAAGAGATATAGTACTAAAACACTTAAGTGTCTCTTCCGATCCCAGGCCCTCGCAGAGCTGTGCAGATCCAGGACAGCTAAGCCCTGGAGGAATACGCAGATTCAAAGAGGAGTCCGTAATTTGCTTTCTAATGGTCATGATCTTTTCCTCAAAGAAGTTCATGAATTTATTACTGCTGAAGTGAAAGCCATCCTCTCTTGGGGAATGCTGCTTTTTAGTTAGCTTTGCAACAGTATCAAAAAGAAATGTTGGATTGTTCTTATTTTCCTCGATTAAGTTGGAAAAGTAGGATGATCGAGCAGCAGTGAGGGCTCTTCGGTACTGCACGGTACTGTCTTTCCAAGCTAGTCGGAAGACTTCCAGTTTGGTGTGGCGCCATTTCCGTTCCAATTTCCTGGAAGCTTGCTTCAAAGCTCGGGTATTTTCTGTATACCAGGGAGCTAGTTTCTTATGACAAATGTTTTTCGTTTTTAGGGGTGCAACTGCATCTAGGGTATTGCGCAAGGTTAAATTGAGTTCCTCAGTTAAGTGGTTAACTGATTTTTGTCCTCTGACGTCCTTGGGTAGTCAGAAGGAGTCTGGAAGGGCATCAAGGAATTTTTGTGTTGTCTGAGAATTTATAGCACGACTTTTGATGCTCCTTGGTTGGGGTCTGAGCAGATTATTTGTTGCGATTGCAAACGTAATAAAATGGTGGTCCGATAGTCCAGGATTTTGTGGAAAAACATTAAGATCTACAACATTTATTCCATGGGACAAAACTAGGTCCAGAGTATGACTGTGGCAGTGAGTAGGTCCAGAGACATGTTGGACAAAACCCACTGAGTCGATGATGGCTCCGAAAGACTTTTGGAGTGGGTCTGTGGACTTCTCCATGTGAATATTAAAATCACCAAAAATTAGAATATGATCTGCTATGACTACAAGGTCTGATAGGAATTCAGGAAACTCAGAGAGGAACGCTGTATATGGCCCAGGAGGCCTGTAAACAGTAGCTATAAAAAGTGATTGAGTAGGCTGCATAGATTTCATGACTAGAAGCTCAAAAGACGAAAACGCCATTTTTTTTTTTTGTAAATTGAAATTTGCTATCGTAAATGTTAGCAACACCTCCGCCTTTGCGGGATGCACGGGGAATATGGTCACTAGTGTAACCAGGAGGTGAGGCCTCATTTAACACAGTAAATTCATCAGGCTTAAGCCATGTTTCAGTCAGGCCAATCACATCAAGATTATGATCAGTGATTAGTTCATTGACTATGACTGCCTTTGAAGTGAGGGATCTAACATTAAGTAACCCTATTTTGAGATGTGAGGTATCACGATCTCTTTCAATAATGGCAGGAATGGAGGAGGTCTTTATCCTAATAAGATTGCTAAGGCGAACACCGCCATGTTTAGTTTTGCCCAACCTAGGTCGAGGCACAGACACAGTCTCAATGGGTATGGCTGAGCTGACTACACTGACTGTGCTATTGGCAGACTCCACTAAGCTGGCAGGTTGGCTAACAGCCTGCTGCCTGGCCTGCACCCTATTTCACTGTGGGGCTAGAGGAGTTAGAGCCCTATCTATGTTGGTAGATAAGATGAGAGCACCCCTCCAGCTAGGATGGAGTCCGTCACTCCTCAGCAGGTCAGGCTTGGTCCTGTTTGTGGGTGAGTCCCAGAAAGAGGGCCAATTATCTACAAATTCTATCTTTTGGGAGGGGCAGAAAACAGTTTTCAACCAGCGATTGAGTGCTGAGACTCTGCTGTAGAGCTCGTCACTCCCCCTAACTGGGAGGGGGCCAGAGACAATTACTCGATGCCGACACATCTTTCTAGCTGATTTACACGCTGAAGCTATGTTGCACTTGGTGACCTCTGACTGTTTCATCCTAACATCGTTGGTGCCGACGTGGATAACAATATCTCTATACTCTCTACACTCGCCAGTTTTAGCTTTAGCCAGCACCATCTTTAGATTAGCCTTAACGTCGGTAGCCCTGCCCCCTGGTAAACAGTGTATGACAGTAGACTTGTATAGCTCAGTGGAGCCCCAGTTAGAGACAGATATGATACCTGCAGTGATATTGATGATCCTGTTCTGGAGCACAGGTAGGATGCTGTTATACTGATATACACTTGTGACAGTTACTGAGATATGATTTGATATTGTAAGATATATGATCATTTACAGGGCTAGTAAAAGAAAATACAACTAGAAGCAGACAGTAAAAAATCTGTCTCAAAGCAGGACAATGATGTGATCACCTGTAAATGTACTTTACTGTAGCATAACTGTCCATCTGGGGACAGGCACTAATGTCAGTTAAGTTGTGATGGTGCCATGCATCTGACTGTTGTCTATTCAGTGTGTCAATGTTTGATTGTATATTTATCTATGTAAATGAATGAGAGTGTATATTATATATTATATTTTATATTGGACTTATGTTAGAGTAGGAGTACGGGAGGGGGGGGGGGGGGGGGGGTAGAAGTTAGAGGTCTGTTACCTGAGTCAAGATCAACAGGCCTGATGCTAAATATCAGGAGGAGAGAAGGAGAGAAGAGAGAGAGAGAGAGAGAGAGAGAGAGAGAAGAGAGAGAGAGAGAGAGAGAGAGAGAGAGAGAGAGAGAGAGAGAGAAAGAAAGAAAGAAAGAAAGAAAGAAAGAAAGAAAGAAAGAAAGAAAGAAAGAAAGAAAGAAAGAAAGAAAGAAAGAAAGAAAGAAAGAAAGAAAGAAAGAAAGAAAAGAAAGAAAGAAAGAAAGAAAGAAAGAAAGAGGAGATACAGAGAGAGAGAGAGAGTGTGTGTGTGAGAGAGAGAGAGAGAGAGAGAGAGAGAGAGAGAGAGAGAGAGAGAGGGGGAGAGAGAGAGAGTGAGAGAGAGAGCTAGAGAGAGAGAGAGAGAGAGAGAGAAAGAAAAAAGAAAGAGGATACAGAGAAAGAGAGAGAGAGAGAGAGACAGAGAGAGAGAGAGAGAGAGAGAGAGAGAGAGAGAGAGAGAAGAGAGAGAGAGAGAGAGAGAAAGAGAGAGAGAGAGAGAGAGAGAGAGAGAGAGAGAGAGAAAGAGGAGATACAGAGAAAGAGAGAGAGAGAGAGAGATGTCAAAAGATATCGGACTGAAATATTATTGACATTACATTACACTTTTCACTGGCTGTCCCTCAGGTTGTGGCAGGAGGACACATATTTGGCTGCCAAAATTGCACATTTTGGCTTTTCACCCAATAAATATTAGATTTTTTCTTCCTCTTTTTAGTTTCAAATTCTTTGTACTGAATGATAATTTTGGGAAAGAAAGATTCTCTTAGGTCTGAGTATTTGTCACAGTGTAATAGGAAATGCAGCTCTGTCTCTACCTCTCCCCGGGGGCAGAGTGAGCACAGCCTGTCCTCTCTGGGCAGCCAGGTTTGCCTGTGACGACCGGTCTCTATAGCCAGACTGTGCTCACTGAGTCTGTACTTAGTCAGTGTTTTTCTCAGTTTTCGATCAGTCACAGTGGTCAGATAGTCTGCCCCCATGTACTGTCTGTTTAGAGCCAAATAGCATTGAAGTTTACTTTGATTTTTTGTGGTTTCTTTCCAGCAGGTGATATATTTTTCCTTTTGCTTTGTGATGATTTGGTTGGGCCAGATTTTCTGAGTGCTGTCCTGAGGCTCTATGAGGTTGGTTTTGGTTAGTGAACTGAGCCTCAGAACCAGCTGGCTGAGGGGACTCTTCTCTTGTTTCATCTCTTGACATAGTAGAGCTGTGTGATGGAATGTTTTGGGGTCACTTGTTTTTAGATGGTTGTAAAATTTGATGGCTCTTTTTTCTATTCGAATAAGGAGGGGGTATTGGCCCAATTCTGCTCTACATGCGTTATTTGGAGTTTTTCTTTGCACTTGCAATACAGTCTTGCAAAACTCTGCATGCAGTATTTCGATTGGATGTTTGTCCCATTTGGTAAATTCAGTATTAGAGAGCGGACCCCAAACTTTGCTGCCATATAGAGCAATTGGTTCTATAACTGATTGGAAAATGTTGAGCCAGATTCTAATTGGAATTTCGATTTTAATATTCCTTTGAATGGCATAGAATGCTCTTCTTGCTTTGTCTCTCAGCTCATTCACAGCCATGTGAAAGCTACCTGTGTTGCTGATATTTAGTCCTAGATATGTGTAATTTTTGGTGTGTTCTAATAGAACTGTGTCCAAATAGAATGTATATTTGTCATCCTGATTTCCGGACCTTTTTTGGAATATCATTATCTTCGTTTTTTTTAGATTAACGGTCTGACAGAAACTGTGCAGATGATCTAGATGCTGCTGTAACCTCTCCTTGGTGGGAGACAGTAGCGCCAGGTCTTCTGCGTACAGCAGACACTTGATTTCAGTGTTGTGTAGGGTGAGACCAGGTGCTGCCGATTCTTCTAATGTTTTTGCCAATTCGTTAATGTAGATGTTAAATAGTGTTGGACTTATTGGGCAGCCCTGTTTCACTCCACGTCCCTGAGAGAAGAAGTCTGTTTGCTTGTTGCCGATTTTAATCGCACATTTGTTTTTAGTGTACATTGATTTAATAACATCATATGTTTTCCCTCCAATACCACTTTCTATTAGTTTGTAAAAAAGACCTTTGTGCCAAATTGAATCAAATGCTTTCTTGAAGTCTACAAAACATGAGTAGATTTTGCCTTTGTTTTGATTTACTTGTTTGTCAATTAGAGTCTGTGTCACGCCCTGGCTCTGGGGACACTTGTATGTTGAGCCAGGGTGTGAGTTTCATTTGTTTCTATTAGTTGTATTTCTAGGTTGGCCAGAGTGGTTCCCAATCAGAGGCAACGAGTGTCAGCTGTTGCTGGTTGTCTCTGATTGGGAACCATATTTATACAGGCTGTTTTCCCACAGTAGTTGTGGGATCTTGTTCCAGTGTGGTTTGTGTTAAACCGTAGACGTCACGTTATCGTTTGTTGTTTTGGTTCGTGAGATAACAATAAAGAGTATGTTTGCTTTCAACGCTGCGCCTTGGTCCTCCTCTGTTCCCGACGATCGTGACAGAAGATCCCACCAGAACTGGACCAAGCAGCGGGTCGAGGAGCCATCGCCAGGGAAATCCCTAGCGGATATCCAGCGCCTCCTCGACTGGGTCAAGCCGGGTGAGGAAGAGAGGGGCTTGACGTGGAGGCAGAAGGGTGAAAGGCTGGCGAGAAGTATGGAGACCTGGTCCACGGGTAGGAGTGAAGCCCATACATTTTTTAGGGGGGGGCTAACGCCGTGGACGACGGGGCAGCAGGAGACCGCGACAGAGCGGCCCAGCGGGTTGGCAGAGGAGGCCTCCAGGTTACGGGGGCCACTGGTCGAAGAGGGGAGGGAAGTTGTAGAGGCATGGCGAGAGGTACTGGGGTGTGTTACCAGTCCGGCCCGTTCCAGATCCCTGCATAGGGCCAGGGGTGTGTGTCCCCAGTACGGTCCGGCCTGTTCCTGCTCCCCGCACCAGGCCAATGGTGCGCGTCTCCAGCCCGGCCCGGCCTGCTCCAGCACCCCGCACCAAGCCAATGGTGCTCGGCCCGTCCTGTTCCTGCTCCCCGCACCAAGCCTATGGTGCGCGTCGCCAGCCCGGCCCGGCCCGGCCTGTTCCTGCTCCCCGCACCAGGCCAATGGTGCGCGCCGCCAGCCCGGTCCGGCCCGTTCCTGCTCCCCGCACCAAGCCAATGGTGCGCGTCGCCAGCCCGGTCCGGCCCGCTCCTGCTCCCCACACCAAGCCAGTGGTGTGCATCGTCAGTCCGGCACGTCCCGTGTCTGTTCCACCGGTGCCTGGTCCGGCACCGGTCAGATGCTTCACGCCGGGCCAGACCGGACCAGGGGTACTTTGGGGGGTTGGAGAGGGAGCGGGGATCCGGCCCGGAGCCGGATCCGCCGCCTAGGCGGAGTGCCCACCCGGTCCCTCCCATGTGGTATTTAGTTGGCGCGGTCGGAGTCCGCGCCTTTAGGGGGGGGTACTGTCACGCCCTGGCTCTGGGGACACTTGTATGTTGAGCCAGGGTGTGAGTTTCATTTGTTTCTATTAGTTGTATTTCTAGGTTGGCCAGAGTGGTTCCCAATCAGAGGCAACGAGTGTCAGCTGTTGCTCGTTGTCTCTGATTGGGAACCATATTTATACAGGCTGTTTTCCCACAGTAGTTGTGGGATCTTGTTCCATTGTGGTTTGTGTTAAACCGTAGACGTCACGTTATTGTTTGTTGTTTTTGTTCGTGAGATCACAATAAAGAGTATGTTTGCTTTCAACGCTGCGCCCTGGTCCTCCTCTGTTCCCGACGATCGTGACAGTCTGGAGGGTGTAAATGTGATCTTTTGTACGATAATTTTTTACAAATCCAATCTGGCTTCTGCTTAGGACGTTGTGTTCATCAAGTAAATTATGTAGTCTGCTGTTTATGATACTGCAGATAATTTTCCCGAAGTTGCTGTTAACGCAAATTCCTCTGTAATGATTTGGGTCAAATTTGTCTCCATTTTTATAAATTGGTGTGATCAATCCTTTGTTCCAAATATCGGGGAAAATACCTGCAGTTAGGATAATGTTGAAGAGTTTGAGTATAGCCAATTTGTGGTCTGTATATTTGATCATTTCATTTAAAATACCATCAGCACCACAGGCCTTTTTGGGTTGGAGAGTGCAAAGTTTTTCCAATAATTCTTATTCTGTAATTGGGGTATCCACAGCATTCTGATAGCCTTTCACTGCTGATTCAAGGATTTGTAATTTTTCTTGTATATATCTTGTTGTTCTGGGCTCTTTGTTATATTGCTGTAGAGGTTTGCGAAGTGATTTCTCCACATATCCCCATTTTGGATAGCCAATTCCTCATTATGAGGTTTGTTTAATTTATTCAAATTCTCCCAGAAGTGGTTTGATTCTATGGATTCCTCAATCACATCTAGCTAATTTCTAATGTGCTGTTCCTTTTTTGTTCTTAGGGTGTGTTTGTATTGCTTCAGTGTTTCCCCATATTGAAGACGTATATTTTTGTTGTCTGGGTCTCTGTGTTTATGATTAGATATATTTCTCAATGACTTTCTTAGATTTTTGCAATCATTATCAAACCATTTTTCATGATCTATTATTTTTGGTTTGATCTTATGTTTCTTAAGATTAGCCAAGGAGGCTAATCTGTCAAATATAAAGTTTATGTTCCAAACGGCCAAATGTATACCTTCATTGGTGTAGGAGAATGTTAATGCTAAAAAGTTGTCTAGGAGAGATTGTATTTTTTGGCTACTAATTGCTTTTTGGTAGATTTCTGTACTGTTTGCACTCCATCTATAGGTCTGTTTAGTACCATGTAATTTATTGGGCCATGATGCTTCATGGTTGGGTTCTGCTCTTTTCAGATACACTGTGATTTTACTGTGGTCAGAGAGAGGTGTTAGTGGGCTGACTGTGAAGGCTCTGAGAGACTCTGGGTTAAGGTCTGTGATGAAGTAGTCTACAGTACTGCTGCCAAGGGATGAGCTGTAGGTGGACCTACCAAAAGAGTCCCCTCTTAACCTACCATTGACTATGTACAGACCCAGTGTTCGACAGAGCTTCATTTTTGTTTTTCACTTTGTCATAGTTGTTTCTAGGGGGGTATGTGGGGAGGGAAAGGTTGTTGCTTCCCGGTAGGTGTTTGTCCCCATGACTGTTAATAGTGTCTAGTTCTTCTGCTGTTCTAGCATTCAGACCAGCACATTGCCTTGGGCCTGAAAGTGACTTCTCTCTCTCTCTCTCTTTCTCCTCAGATCTCCAGGCTCAAAGCATCAGTCCACCAGGTAGGTAGAGTATAAATCTACAGTGATTATAGCAGTTCAATATTAGTCAACTTTATTATCCCACATGGAGAAATTCATGTGTCCATACACACCATTCTAAAACCCAATAACAAGTACTGTTTTATGGAACTGCTAATACTTGTCAACCACAAAGCATTACTGCTGTTAGAATAACAGAAGCCCTGTCATAATCTGTCCTCACCACTGTGTTTTCCTCTCTGCTGTTTACAGCTGAACTCTCAGTCAGACTGGTGAATGGGACCAGTTCCTGTTCTGGGATCGTGGAAATGTTCTACAGAGGACAGTGGTCAGGTCTATGTCCTATGTGGTGGAGCATGAAAGAGGCTAAGGTTGTGTGTAGAGAGCTGGGCTGTGGGAATGCTGTAGCTGCATCTAGACTACCTCTGGTTGAAGATGGAAGAAGAATAATCATACTAGGGAATAGATGTAGTGGAAATGAGTCTACTATTAGAGAGTGTGACATCATAGGAAGAGGACTTATTGTCTGTAATGGTGGATATTATCATGTGATCTGTTCAGGTAAGAGACTGGTAATATTGAGAGATTTAATTGGTACATTATACTATATTTGCATATATCATGTTTTATGTGTTTTTCATTTCATTTAAAGAGAGGGAGAGATGTTAGATGTATTTAAACATTATATTTGTGTTTGTCATATTCATTTATGGGAGATGTGCATGGGCAGATCATTGTAGTTCAGATGTTACTGAAGTGAAGCTGCCTGATGGATGTCCAGCTGTTTATTTTCTATAAAGTGAAGTGAACTTATTCCTGTCTCCTGCCTGCATTATTCCCAACCCTGTCCTGAGTGACTAAGAACCCATTTCTACCTTTTACAGTATCAAACATAGCAAACTACAATCTTTTATCCAACATATTTGTGTTTAGTCCTTGACAGTGTCATCAACAAAACGGATTGAATGTTCAACCAACTGTTTTTCTCCAGAGTCTGTGCAGCTTGTGGATGGAGATGGTCTCTGCTCTGGGAGACTGGAGGTGAAGTCCAGTCAGTCCTGGGCCTCAGTGTGTGAAGCTGACTTTGACCAGCAGGATGCAGAGGTAGTCTGTGGGGAGCTTGGCTGTGGGGCTCCTGCAGCTCTACAGGGGGGGCTCTATGGAGAAGGTGAGGGTCAGACCTGGGATAAAGAGTTCCAGTGTAAAGGCAATGAGTCTCTTCTCCTGGACTGTGACACCTCAGACAGAAAAAACAACACCTGCCTACCTGGTAATGCTGTTGGACTCACCTGCTCAGGTAAGAAACAGTTTGTCACTCAATCAACATTGTTTCTCACATGGAGTGAAGAATATGAGAGGCAATATAGGTGTGTTTTAGTGAGAAAATAGTAAGGTTACTGTCTCTCTCTTCTTTTTTCAGAGCCTGATGATGTGAGGCTGGTGGGAGGAGGCAGTCGCTGTGCTGGTGGAGTGGAGTGGTACGACCAGGGAGAGTGGAGGACTGTGGGAGCTATAGACAGGAACAAGTAGGCTGTAGCTGCAGTAGTGTGTAGACAGCTGGGTTGTGGCTCCACTGTTTCAGTTCTACCTGGAAACACCACTAGAGGGATTGCAGTTTACTGTTATGGGTCTGATCCTTCACTGAGGGAGTGTAGGAGAATGTATGATATCCTTCCTGGACCCACAGTGATCTGCTCAGGTAATATCAAGATATTATAATTATATTCAACTGATTTCCTTCATTCATACAACTTCCTCTTCCCCTTTCACAATGACTGTTTAGCTTGTAAGTCTGCTTTGCAAAACAGATCACTCAGTCAAGTAGGAATAAAATACAACTTAAATATCCCAGAATGCTTTTGTATTTGAGTGTTATCTCAGTGAACGTCTATACTCACCACCACTGTCACATGTCATGTTATTGTCATATCTAAACGAGGAAAGTAGTTGAGGAACTACGTTTTCTTTTTCTCTCCTCTTGTTCCAGATGTCCTGCTTCAGCCTGATATCAACATATGTTGTCTCAGTGACTGTAGGCCCACTACTCATGTTGCCCTGTGAGGGAGGGTGGCTAGCACTGTTACATGCTGATGTTATTGTCATATCTATAGGAAACTAGTTGAAGAGGTTTTTCTTGTTCTCTTTTATTGTTACATATCTCCTAGTCCAGCCTGATATCTTCCTGACTGACTCAATGGGAGGGGTCTCCAGGGGCCACCAGGGGCCCGAGATGTTATGGGGCGACAGCTTCACCATCACCTGCTCCACTCAGCCACAGTACCCAGGAGGCTCCTTCCTCCTCACGTTCACCGGCTCCAACAGAACCCAGACCCAGCCAGCTGTCAATCACTCTGCTGCCTTCCTCTTCCCTGCTGCAGATGACTCCCACCAAGGGAACTACAGCTGTGTTTATGACAATTATGTTTTCTCTCATAACTTCTCCTCTGAGAGTGAGCTCCTCTCCCTCACCGTCACAGGTAACTGAACATGAACCAGACTTATAACTTTGTCATTGACAGATTTCCCACAGATCTATGTGATGATGATCAGTCCCCTCATCAAAGGTGTTTCTGTTTGCAGCCTCTCCTCTGCCAGCCTTCATCATCAGACACGTTGTAGTGCTGCTGATCCTACTGACAGCCATCACCACCATCTACCTGTACTACAAGGTAAAGACATTTACTCAGACGTTACAAGTCATTTAAATGTTTGTGTCTTTGAGCAGGGTTCAGATTCTACATTGGTCTATATCTGTGTTTAAGGTGTGTGATTAACCAGATGTGTATCTTTGACTTGTGTTGCACTATCTTGGGTTTGTTCTTCAGTACTGTACTGATTATGAGAGAACGAGAACGAGGGAGAGAACGAGAGGGGGAGAGAACGAGAGGGAGAGAACGAGAGGGAGAGAACGAGGGGGAGAGAACGAGAGGGAGAGAACGAGGGGGAGAGAACGAGAGGGGGAGAGAACGAGAGGGGGAGAGAACGAGAGGGGGAGAGAACGAGAGGGGGAGAGAACGAGAGGGGGAGAGAACGAGAGGGGGAGCGACACGGACAGAGAGAGAGAGAGAGAGAGACACCAGTGGCAAGGTGACTGTGAACATGGATGTGTATCAAACAGGCACAACGACAGTACAGGGACAAAGTATGAGCAATTCAACGGCTCATACACGAGACGTATGTGGCAGGGACTCCAGACAATCCCAGATTATAAAGGGAAAGCTAGCCACGTATGGGACACGACGCCTCGCTCCCGGACAAGATAAACACCTTCTCCCGCATTGAGGATAACACAGTGCCACCGACGCGTGTGGTGAAGGTAGGCAGCAACACCTCTGCCACCCTGATCCTCAACACGGGGGGCCCATAGGGGTGCGTGCTCAGCCCCTTCCTGTACTCCCTGTTTACCAGTGACTGTGTGGCCATGCACGTCTCCAACTCAATCATCAAGTTTGCTGATGACACAACAGTGGTAGGCCTGATTAACAACAACAACGAGACAGCCTACAGGGAGGAGGTGAGAGCCCTGGCGGAGTGGTGCCAGGAAAATAACCTCTCGCTCAACGTCAACAAAATGAAGGAGTTGATCGTGGACTTCAGGAGACAGCAGAGGGAGCACGCCCCCATCCACATCAACGGGGCCACAGCGGAGAGGGTGAAAAGGCTTCAAGTTCCTCGGCGTGCACATCACTGACAACCTGAAATGGTCCCTTCACACAGACATTGTGGTGAAGAAGGCGCAACAGCACCTCTTCAACCTCAGGAGGCTGAAGAAATTTGGTTTGGCCCCTAAGATCCTCATGAACTTCTACAGATGCACCACTGAGAGCATCTTGTCGAGCTGTATCACCGCCTGGTGTGCAACTGCACAGAATGCATCCTCAGGGCTCTCCAGAGGGTGGCGCGATCAGCCCAACACATCACCAGGGGCACACTGCCTGCCCTCCAGGACATCTACAGCACCCGGTGTCACAGGAAAGCCAGGAAGATCATCAAGGACCTCAGCCACCCGAGCCACAGCCTGTTCACCCCACTACCATCTAGAAGGAGGAGACAGTACAACAGGTGCATCAAAATTGGGAAAGATGAACAGAGCAAAGTACAGAGAGATCCTTCATGAAAGTCTCTGAATGTCCTTGAGTGGCCCAGCCAGAGCCTGGACTTGAACCGGATCTAACATCTCTGGAGAGACCTGAAAATAGCTATGCAGTGATGCTCCACATCCAACCTGACAGAGCTTGAGAGGATCTACAGTACAACAGGTGCATCAAAATTGGGAAAGATGAACACAGCAAAGTACAGAGAGATCCTTCATGAAAGTCTCTGAATGTCCTTGAGTGGCCCAGCCAGAGCCTGGACTTGAACCGGATCTAACATCTCTGGAGAGACCTGAAAATAGCTATGCAGTGATGCTCCACATCCAACCTGACAGAGCTTGAGAGGATCTGCAGAGAAGAATGGGAGAAACTCCCCAAATACAGGTGTGCCAAGCTTGTAGCGCGTCATACCCAAGACGAGTCAAGGCTGTAATCGCTGCCAAAGGTGCTTCAACAAAGTACTGAGTAAAGGGTCTGAATAATTATGTAAATATGATATTTCCGTTTCTTATTTTGATACATTTGATAAATGTCTAAACATCAGTTTTTGCTTTGTTATTATGGGGTATTGTGTGTAGATTGATGAAGAAAAAAAAACTATTTAATCCATTTTAGAATAAGGCTGTAACGTAACAAGATGTGGAACAAGTCAAGGGGTCTTAATACTTTCCGAAAGCACTGTATATCCTGTATTCTAGTCATGGCTCATCCTATATAACTACTGCTGTACACACTTTTTCTATCCACATACTGTCTATACTGTCTTTACAAACCATTATATGTATATATACACTGAGTATACCAAACATTAGGAACACATATTTACAGTATATATATTTATATTCCAGACTCTGACACTGATTTCTTTATTTATTGTGTATTTTTCTGGATTATGTGATTATTTATTTTGTTGCTAGGTATTACTGCCCTGTTGGAGCTAGAAATACAAGCATTTCGCTGCACCTTCGATAACACCTGCAAATCTGGGACAAATACATTTGATTTGATTTGAAATGTCTGACTCTTGGTGCTGTGTCTCCCTAGACCACCAGGAGGCAGAAGAGAGTGAACAGGGTGAGCAGCATGGATCTTTATGTTGATGCCAATGCCATGGAGATGGTCTCTCTGAGCTCCAGAGCTGAAGCTGGACCGGGAGAGGAGAGAGCAGCCCAGGGGACTGAGTAGGAGTAGAATGACGCTGACCCTACATGTTGATCTTAGGTCAGTTTTGTGTTTTAAATCTATGGTCAGCAGTGGACTGGTGTTTAAAATGTGGTGACAAACCTTAAGTGGTTCTAATTTTAATAACATGTTCAGAATTAGTTTATCTGTCTAGAACCTTGGAAGAAATCTAAAAGGAGTGACTGCAACCACCATTATTCCTTTTAGTTAGTTTTTTGCTACCAGGGGAACATGGGGTTTTGGTAACATGGCGTTTTGGTAACATGGGATTTGGGTAACTTGGGGTTTGGGTAACTTTGGATTTTGGGTAACATGGCGTTTGGGTAACATAGGGTTTTGGTTACGTGGGGTTTGGGTAACATGGGGTTATGGTAACATGGGGGTTTGGGTAACATGGGGTTATGGTAACATGGGGATTGGGGTAACATGGGGTTGGGTAACATGGGGTTTTGGGTAACATGGGGTTTTGGGTAACATAGGGTTTTGGTTACGTGGGGTTTGGGTAACATGGGGTTTTGGTTACATGGGGTTTTGGTAACATGGGGTTATGGTAACATGGGGATTGGGTAACAAGGGGAATGGGGTAACATGGGGATTGGGTAACATGGGGTTTTGGGTAACATGGGGTTTTTGGTAACATGGGGTTTTGGTAACATGGTGTTTTGGTAACATGGGGTTTTGGTAACTTTGGGTTTTGGGTAACATGGGGTTTTGGGTAACATAGGGTTTGGGTAACATGGGGTTTGGGTAACATGTGGTTTTGGGTAACATGGGGTTTTGGTAACATGGGGTTTTGGTAACATGGTGTTTTGGTAACATGGGGTTTTGGTAACTTTGGGTTTTGGGTAACATGGGGTTTTGGGTAACATGGGGTTTTGGGTAACAAGGGGAATGGGGTAACATGGGGTTTTGGTAACATGGGGTTATGGGTAACATGGGGTTTTGGGTAACATGGGGTTTTGGTAACATGGGGTTTTTGGTAACATGGGGTTTTTGGTAAATGGAGTTTTTGGTAACATGGGGTTATGGGTAACATGGGGTTTTGGGTAACATGGGGTTTTGGTAACATGGGGTTTTTGGTAACATGGGGTTTTTGGTAAATGGAGTTTTTGGTAACATGGGGTTTTGGGTAACATGGGGTTTTGGGTAACATGGGGGTTTGGGTAACATGGGGTTTTGGTAACATGGGGTTTTGGGTAACATGGGGTTTTGGTAACATGGGGTTTTGGGTAACATGGGGTTTGGGTAACATGGGGTTTTGGGTAACATGGGGTTTTGGGTAACATGGGGTTTTGGTAACATGGGGTTTTGGTAACATGGGGCTTTGGGTAACATGGGGTTTTGGTAACATGGGGTTTTAATTATTTTTAGAGAGTAGCTCAATTACGTCTGTTTTGTGTTCCAGAATATATTGCTGCTTTTAGCTTTTGTCTTCATGTCTTTATCTTATTTAGTGTTTCTCTTAGATCTTACATCTGTTCATACTTAAATCAAGGGATCAACTTTTTCTCAAGTCATTTTGGTTTGTTTTTGGGATTGTTGTGTTGTTTACCTCTCATGATGTTATTGATTATAAATGTTATGATATTGATTAGGATGTAGATTATTGTTATGATGTTAGTAGTATATAGATAATGATGTTATTGATTATAAATGTTAGGATATTGATTAGGATGTAGATTATTGTTATGATGTTAGTAGTATATATAGATAATGATGTTATTATCTTACGATCTGTGGGTTACAGAGAAAGTATAGTACTTAGTGCAGGTCTGATATACAATAGATTGTGTTGTACAAATCAATCAATCAATCAATAAGTAACATAAATGAATATTGTATTGTATTATATCAATGACATTAAAGTTATTGTTGACAAGTGTTAATTCTACACTGAGTATACAAAACATTAAGAACACCTGCTCTTTCCCAGACATAGACTGACCAGTTGAATCTGGGTGAAAGCTATGAAGCGTTATTGATGTCACTTGTTAAATCCACTTTAATCAGTGTAGCTGAAGGGGAGGAGACAGGTTTTAAAAAATGATTTTTAAGGCTTGAGATAATTGACACATGGATTGTGTATGTGTTCCATTCAGAGGGTGAATCGGCAAGACAGCAGATTTAAGTGTCTTTGAACAGGATATGGAAGTTGGGGCCTGGCAAACCGGTTTGAGTGTGTCAAGAACTGCAACGCTGCTGGGTATTTTACGCTCAACAGATTGCCGTGTGTATCAAGAATGTCCTCCACCCAAAGGACATCCAGCCAACTTGACATAACTGTGGGAAGCATTGGAGTCAACATGGGCCGGCTTCCCTGTTGAATGTTTTTGATACCTTGTAGAGTCCATGCCCTGACAAATTGAGGCTGTTCTGAGGGCAAAAGGTTAGGGTGCAACGCAATATTAGGAAGATGTTTCTAATGTTTTGTACACTCAGTGGATAGTTGATGTGAGTTCAGATAATGTTTTGTTGTTATGTTATTTACCCTTTCCAGATAAAGACCTGTTGCTCTCTAAACTGCCATGTAATCACTGAATGCTTTTAATAAACTCAGTCTTGTGTGATTTCCCCTCCAGTTTTTTATTTCACAGTGGTCAAGGGGTTATTGATCATTAGTGATTCCATCAGTGACACCAAACATCAGCTCAGCCCAGAGGTTCAGCACCTTGACCCTTAGTGACCTCTCCCCCAGACAGACAGACAGAAGAATGTCAGAGGCAGAATTCTGCATCTTCATATCACAATAACAGCTTTCTAATGTATCTGGAGGTGGTCTGAATATCGCTCACACAGGACAACGACTCCCATTGTTAGGGGCATAGACATGAGCATCTTGTCACTATATACAGATCTCTGGACGGGTGGATACACTTTTACACCTGCTACGTTAGGTTAGATACACACAGACCACATGACAGAGGAATGTCCACAACACAACTACGAGAGGGACAGAGACAGTTGGTGAAAGTATACCTTATCTACTCTGAAGAACTAGTAAAATGATTTGTTCAGACTGTTGTGCAGTATACTTAGACAGGCTAGCTAAATAGGATGACTAAAGACAGTACAGTATGGGGAACACATACAGTGCCTTGCAAAAGTTTTCATCCCCCTTGGTGTTTTTCCCATGTTGTTGCATTACAACCTGTAATTTAAATGGACCTTTATTTGGATTACATGTAATGGACATACACAAAGTAGTCCAAATTGGTGAAGTGAAATGAAAAAAATAACTTATTTCAAAAGATTCTAACAAATAAATAACAGAAAAGGGGTGACACTGTCACGGATTCAGCCGAGGCTGCTCCTCCTCCTTGCTTGGGCAGGCTTCGGCGTTCGTCGTCCCCGGAGTACTAGCTGCTGCCGATCGATGTTTCGGTGTTTGTCTTGTTTGGTCTTTATTGTTTACACCTGATTCCCATTATGTTGGATTGTATTCCCTTTAAATACCCCTGTCTCTCATTGCTTGTTGTGTGTGGTTGTTTTCCGTGAGGTCGGCAGTTGCTGTTTTGTATGCGCGTATTGTTCCTCCCTGTTAGGAGGTTTTGTTTTGTGTGTTCCTTTACTGTGTAGTAAAGTACGTCTGCCAGTAGCTCGGTGTCCTGCGCTTGACTTCGTTCACCGCATACACGTCACCTTGACAGACACAACTGTGGGAAGCATTGGAATCAACATGGGCCAGCTTCCCTGTGGAATGTTTTTGACACCTTGTAGAGTCCGTGCCCTGACAAATTGAGGCTGTTCTGAGGGCAAAAGGTTAGGGTGCAACTCAATATTAGGAAGATGTTTGTAATGTTTTGTACACTCAGTGGATAGTTGATGTGAGTTCAGATTATGTAGCTGTTACATTTCTTACCCTTTCCAGATAAAGACCTGTTGCTCTCTAAACTGCCATGGAATCACTGAATGCTTTTAATAAACTCAGTCTTGTGTGATTTCCCTTCCAGTTTTTTATTTCACAGTGGTCAAGGGGTTATTGATCATTAGTGATTCCATCAGTGACACCAGACATCAGCTCATCCCAGAGGATCAGCACCTTGACCCTTAGTGACCTCTCCCCCAGACAGATAGACAGACAAACAGAATAATGTCAGAGGCAGAATTCTGCATCTTCATATCACAATAACAGCTTTCTAATGTATCTGGAGGTGGTCTGAATATCGCTCACACAGGACAACGACTCCCATTGTTAGGGGCATAGACATGAGCATCTTGTCACTATACAGATCTCTGGACGGGTGGATACACTTTTACACCTGCTACGTTAGGTTAGATACACACAGACCACATTACAGAGGAATGTACCCAACACAACTATGAAAGGGACAGAGAAAGTTGGTGAAAGTAGACATCATCTACTCTGAAGAACTAGTAAAATGATTTGTTCAGACGGTTCTGCAGTATACTTAGACAGGCTAGCTAAACAGGATGACTAAAGACAGTACAGTATGGGGAACACATACACAACTGAAATATTTGATGATTTCATAGTGATTTCCTATTTTTCTATTGATCCCTACCCAGTGTGGACCTGACAGGGACAATGGAATATTTTATATGTTTTGGCAATTGAATGTTCAAATAAAGTATTGTGAGTGAGTGTGTATATACTATAGTGTGAATATATAGTATTGTGACTGAGTGTGTATATAGTGAGAATACACAGTGAGCTCCATAATTCATTGGACAGTGACAATTTTTTTTGTTATTTTGGTTCTGTACTCTAGCACTTTGAGTTTGAAAGGATACAATGACAATGAGGGTGAAGTGCAGACTGTCAGCTTTAATTTGAGGGTATTTTCATACATATCGGATGAACCGTTTACGAATTATAGAAGCTTTTGTACATGGCCCCCCCCCCATTTTCGGGCATCAAAAATCATTGGACAGTTTAACATAATGTAGAATAAAGTAATCATTGTTAATATTTGGTCGCATATCCTTTGCATGCAATGACTGCTTGAAGTCTGCGATGCATTGACATCACCAGACGCTGGGTATCTTCCCTGGTGATGCTCTGCCAGGCCTGTACTGCAGCCATCTTCAGTTCCTGCTTATTTTGGGGACTTATTGCCTTCAGTCTCCTCTTCAGCATGTAAAATGCATGTTCAATTGGATTCAGATCCGGTGATTGACTCGGCCAGTCAAGGATTTTCCACTTTTTGGCCATCAAAAACCCCTTTGTTGCTCTAGCAGTATGTTTAGGGTCATTGTCTTGTTGCGTGATTAAGTGCCGTCCAATGAGTTTGGAGGCATTTGGTTTTATCTGAGCAGATAAAATATTTCTATAGACTTCAGAATTCATTGTTCTACTTCTGTCTGCAGTCACATCATCGATGAAGACAAGTGAGCCTGTTCCACTGGCAGCCATACAGGCCCAAGCCATAACACCCCCTCCACCATGTTTCACGGATGAGGTGGTATGCTTTGGATCATGGGCATTTCTTTTTTTTCTCCACACTTTCCTCTTTCCATCACTCTGGTACATGTTAATCTTTGTCTCATCTGTCCACAATACTTTTTTCCAGAACTCTTGGGGCTCTTTTAGGTGCTTTTTAGCAAACTGTAATCTCGCCTTTCTGTTCTTCAGGCTTATCAGTGGTTTGCATCTTGTAGTGTACCCTCTGTAGTCCTGCTGGTGTAGTCTTCTACGTATGGTAGACTTTGACACATCTACACCTGCATCCAGGAGAGTGTTTTTGATCTGTTGGGCTGTTGTCAGGGGGGTTTTCTTCACCATAGAGAGTATTCTCCGGTCATCCACTACAGTGGTCTTCCTCGGTCTACCGGGTCTTTTGACATAATTGAGTTCACCGGTTGTTTTTTTCTTTTTAATGATGAACCAAACTGTTGACTTGGGCATGGCCAGGGTTTTTGCAATGTTCCTGATTGATTGATTTTCATTTCTGAGCCTTATGACGGCCAGCTTCATTTGCATCGACACTGCTGTCTTCCTTATGTTGTCACACCACAACAACAACCTCCAAAGGCAATAGCAAAGTCTAGAATCAATGCTATTCATCAACAGCTCTCCTGCATTCACTAACGACACAAATGAATACACCTGCCTAACGACACACATCTGTGAAGCCAATTTAACAAATACTTGTAGTACCTTAAAATGGGGGGACCATGTATAAAAGGTGCTATCATTTCTAAACAGTTCATCCGATATATATGAAAATACCCTAAAATTAAAGCTGACAGTCTGCACTTCACCCTCATTGTCATTGTATCCTTTCAAACTCAAAGTGCTAGAGTACAGAACCAAAATTACAAAAAAATTGTCACTGTCCAATGAATTATGGAGCTCACTGTATATTATTGTGACTGAGTGTGTATATACTATAGTGTGAATATATAGTATTGTGACTGAGTATGTATATACTATAGTGTGAATATATAGTATTGTGACTGAGTATGTATATACTATAGTGTGAATATATAGTATTGTGACTGAGTATGTATATAGTGAGAATATATAGTATTGTGACTGAGTATGTATATACTATAGTGTGAATATATAGTATTGTGACTGAGTATGCATATACTATAGTGTGAATATATAGTATTGTGACTGAGTATGTATATAGTGAGAATATATAGTATTGTGACTGAGTGTGTATATAGTGTGAATATATAGTAATGTGACTGAGTGTGTATATAGTGTGAATATATAGTACTGTGACTGAGTGTGTATATAGTGTGAATATATAGTATTGTGAGTGTATGTAGGGTCAGTGCAGATAGTTCAAGTAGCCATTAATTAACTATTTCTCAGTCTTATGGCTATTAAGCAGGGTCAGGATAATTAGCAGGGTCAGGGTTAGGTTTACCTGAGTCCATAGGGGAAACGTCATTATGTTAACACTATTAACCATGCTGGCAGTCCAAGCACCTTGCTCATGCTGCCCCCTAGGGGTGGGATGTTGCGATTGGAAATAGACTGTCCTACTGTGGTCTGAGCTCCAGGGTTGTCCCTAGGCACATATCAGGATCAGCTTCCCCAACCCCAAGGTCATGGCAATAAGGGATCCATCTTTTGTCAAATTAACATCACAAGTTGATCATCTTTTGCATTTTAGCTAATCCTAACCCTTTTCCTAACCTTAACCTAATCATCCTAACCTGCTATGTTAATTTTCCTAACCTGCTGTACAAATTCTCCTAACCTGCTATGAAAAGTCAAATCTGGCGTTAATCTGACAAAAGCTGGATCCCTTCTAGCCATGACCCAACAGCAACACCGTCAGAACAATAGCAGTCTTCATTCTGAAATGAGTCTGGTCTTCTTCAGAAGTAGTGTAGTAGACTACAGGGTTCAGGACTCACCTTTTTAAACACTTCTTATCTCTCATATCATGAGGTTCCACATGTGTTTGGTTACATAGTGCCCAATGCTCTTCTTAGTGATAAAACAGCAAACATTAAGAGTGTTTACTTATCAGACCCACATATATAATAAATATACTAGAATATAATATACTATACTATATTCATATGCTTTTAGTACTCACACATCATATCATGTATGCAGGTCATGTGTTGTTTTGAGACAGCAGTAAAAACATACTGACAGGACAGTTCCTATTATGGCCACTAGGTGATAATCTGGTGTCACAGACGCATGACTGCAGTCTAGAACGAAGCATTGTCCCAATTATGTCTCCTTTCTCTTAAAGTGTGCACTTGTTCACTTCCCTAAACTGAAATGATTGGTATAAGAACTATGGTGGAAACTCCCACTTGATAACAGAAGGTATAGTCCCACGGGTGGAACGGTGGGAGATGAACAGTACCCCCTCTCCCCCTCTCTTCCTCTCCTCTTCTCCCTCTCTCCCCCTCTCCTCTTCTCCCTCTCTCCCCCTCTCCCCCCTCTCCTTATATTATATAATATACATTTGAGGAGGGGAAGGATAGAGAGAAAGGGGGAGGGAAAGGGGAGGAGAGAGGGAGGAGAGCGAGAGATGGGAGAGAGAGAGAATATATTATTATCACTGACTTCTCACCAGTGATGTCATCATAACCAGTAACCTTTTCCACTCTTGGGCCAGCCCAGCCTGACCCTGACATATAGCATCAGGCCTGTTGAGTTGACTTGGGTAACAGACCTCTAGCTTCTACACCACATCCCCCCTTCTCCTGCTCTAACATGAGACCTCATCAGTACTCATTTTGGGTGCTGGTACTGTTTATATTTAGGTGCTGGAACATTAGCCAATATTCTATAAGAGGTGAACTCAAGCAGTAGAAAGTTAGAGGTGATATTATAGGACACACTATGTGAAACGTTGCTGCTCTGTCAGCAGTTTCCTGTGGGGGTTTTCAAAACAAATCCGTTGTGAAGTGGAAACATCTAGGAGCAACAACGGCTCAGCCACGAAGTGGTAGGCCACACAATCTCACAGAACGGGACCGCCGAGTGCTGAATCTCGTAACATGTAAAAATGGTCTGTCCCAGGTTGCAACACTCACTACCGAGTTCCAAACTGCCTCTGGAAGCAACGTCAGCGTAATAACTGTTAGTCGGGAGCTAAAACAACTGTTTCTACTAAAACCAAATAGCCTCCAGTACAGTAACCACTAGAGTAATACAGGATACAAGATAAACATGTTCCAAAGTAGTATCGCACCCAGTTTCCTCCATCCAGTAATACATGAAACCTTGACTTTGTTTCCCCTTACAGTATGTATTGGAATCTACAGTCTTTACTGAGCTTTATGTAGTGCTACTGTCCAGTAGTAAAAGTAGTAGACAGGTCCAAGTCTGCAGTACATACCTATTGTCATTTTGGGACGTCTGGATGATGGATGCTACAGTGAAACGGCTCATATTGGGCTGCGCTCTCTGCCCAGCCTCTATCAAGGTCAAACCATGGTGACCACATGGTCCACCACAGTCAGCCCACACTCTTTCATCAGAGATTACTCTCCTTGTGCGGCAGGTAGCTTAGTGGTTAAGAGCGTTGTGCCAGTAACCGAAAGGTTGCTGGTTCTAATCCCTGAGCCGACTAGGTGAAAAATCTGTCGATGTGCACTTGAGCAAGGCACTTAACCCTAATTGCTCCTGTAAGTCGCTCTGGATAA
This sequence comes from Coregonus lavaretus, assembly GCF_964263955.1. NCBI lineage: Eukaryota > Metazoa > Chordata > Actinopteri > Salmoniformes > Salmonidae > Coregonus > Coregonus lavaretus. The sequence continues at coordinate 86,796 of NW_028157093.1, read as the reverse complement.
GAGCGTCTGCTAAATGACCAATTTTTTTTTTTTTGTTCTCTGTCTTCCTCCTCTCCTCCTCCTCCTCCTCCTCCTCCTCCTCCTCCTCCTCCTCCTCATCCCCTCCTCCTCCCCTCTCCTCCTCCTACTCCTCCTCCTCCTCTTTCTCCTCCTCTCCACCTCCTCCTCCTCCTCTTCATCTTCCTCTTCCTCTCCTCCTCCTCCTCCTCTCCCTCTCCTCCTCCTCCTCCTCCTCCTCCTCCTCATCCCCTCCTCCTCCCCTCTCCTCCTCCTCCTCCTCCTCATCCCCTCTCTTCCTCCTCTCCTCTCCTCTCCTCTCCTCTCCTCTCCTCTCCTCTCCTCTCCTCTCCTCTCCTCTCCTCTCCTCTCCTCTCCTCTCCTCTCCTCTCCTCCCCCTCCTCCTCCTCCTCCCCCTCCTCTCCCCCTCCTCCTCCTCCTCCTCCTCCTCATCCCCTCCTCCTCCTCCTCTCCCTCTCCTCCTCCTCCTAATCCCCTCCTCCTCCTCCACCTCTACTTGATTCTAATGGTGATTCTGATACAACCATAAATTCATACATTGTGCACCTAGGCTGAGAGGATGGAAGTTCAACATTTAGCTAGATGTAGTATGCTAATGTTAACTAGCTAACGTTGCCCTTGAAAGGAAGTTAGGCTAGCGAGCAAGCATTTTAGCCAGGTAGCCTAGAACAACAAAATCTTAAAGCGTGTACTGTGTGACAGTCATATAATTCATCTCATATGGCCTAGTAATACTGTAGAGCTTTTTTTTACATCCACACAATATAGCTGGGTCACCCTGTCCTGTCCCTAGGGGTCCACGGCCCTGCAGCGCCCCAACCCAACACACCCCACTCAGCTTTAGGGTCTTAGTGAAACATTCATTATTGGTTTCAGGTGTGTTAGGCCAAGGCCAGAGGGACAACTCACAGGACGGCAGACCCCCAGGGCAGGACTGAGCAACACAGCAGCTATTGAAAACATGACGTGGGCAATACAAACTTCCATATAAGGCATCCAGACGTTATCAAAGTTGCCCAGTATACACTTATAAGAGGTGAACTCAAGCAGTAGAAAGTTAGAGGGGATATTAAAGCACACACTATGTGTAACTTTGCTGCTCTGTCAGCAGTTTCCTGTGGGGGTTTTCAAAATAAATCAGTTTCCTGTAGGTAGCTGGGTTCAACTACTGATCGAAGATAACTTGCTAAGAAGTTTATCTCACATCATTGAAGTAAGGAACTAATAAGATAGAAGTCATATAGCCTAGCAGTATTTTTCCACTCTTCAGTCCACTCTTCATAACAGCAGACTTGTATAGCTCAAGGGAGCCCCAAGTTAGAGACAGATATGATACCTGCAGTGATATTGATGATCCTGTTCTGGAGCACAGGTAGGATGCTGTTATACTGATATACACTTATGACAGTTACTGAGATATGATTTGATATTGTAAGATATATGATCATTTGCAGGGCTAGTAAATAACATGCAACTGGAAGCAGACAGTAAAAATCTGTCTTAAAGCAGAACAATGATGTGATCACCTGTAAATGTACTTTACTGTAGCATAACTGTCCATCTGGGGACAGGCACTAATGTCAGTTAAGTTGTGATGATGGCATGCATCTGACTGTTGTATATTCAGTGTGTCAATGATTGATTGTATCTGTCCCTATGGAAATGAATGAGAGTATATATTATGTATCTATTTAATATTTGTCTTATGTTTTCTATGGCCTCCCATAGTTAAATAAAGGTTTAATTAAAGGTTCAATAGAGCAAGAGGAAGGGGGGTAGCTAGAGGTCTGTTACCCAAGTCAACTGAGTCAAGCTCAACAAGCCTGATGCAATATGTCAGGAAGAGAGAGAGAGAGAGAGAGAGAGAGAGAGAGAGAGAGGGAGGAGGGGAGGGTAGTAGAGAGAGAGGAGGGGACAGAGGACGGGAGGGGAGATAGAGAGGGAGATGTCAAAGGGCTGCGAGAGATGAGAGGAGGGGTGGGGGTCGGAGGAGAGCGTAGTGGAGAGAGAGGGGAGGGGAGGGGAGGGGAGGGGAGGGGAGGGGAGGGGAGGGGAGGGGAGGGGAGGGGATATAGAGATTTGTGGAGGAGAGAGAAAGATTTAATGGAAGGGAAATATATATTTATAACTGACTTCTCACCAGTGATGTCATCCTAACCAGTAATATTTTCCACTCTTCCACTATTGGCCCAGCTCAGATTGACCTCTGACCTCTGGAACTGAACGATTGAGGAAAAGCTGATGTATTAAATTAGATAAACTGTAAACTCATCTGCAAAGAGAGGTTCACATGGAAGGGGAATGTGTGTACACATGGGTGTTTTTGCACCATACCAACGATAAGTCTATCTTCCCCATCACATCATGAAAGGTGATGTTGATGTTCATTTCTCCTCTCTTAACTATATAAAAATGAGTTTATCAGTCCTGACCTGTATAGGCCATCGGTCAATACACCCCATTTAGCCATACCCTATGTTTAGTTGTATTTCTACACACCCCATTTAGCCATACCCTAGGTTTAGTTGTATTTGTACACACCCCATTTAGCCATACCCTAGGTTTAGCTGTATTTCTACACACCCCATTTAGCCATACCCTAGGTTTAGCTGTATTTCTACACACCCCATTTGGCCATACCCTAGGTTTAGCTGTATTTCTACACACCCCATTTAGCCATACCCTAGGTTTAGCTGTATTTCTACACACCCCATTTAGCCATACTCTAGGTTTAGCTGTATTTCTACACACCCCATTTAGCCATACCCTAGGTTTAGCTGTATTTCTACACACCCCATTTAGCCATACCCTAGGTTTAGTTGTATTTCTACACACCCCATTTAGCCATATCCTAGGTTTAGCTGTATTTCAACACACCCCATTTAGCCATACCCTAGGTTTAGCTGTATTTCTACACACCCCATTTAGCCATACCCTAGGTTTATTTGTATTTCTACACACCCCATTTAGCCATACCCTAGGTTTAGCTGTATTTCTACACCCCCAAACTACTTCCTGCGGCTACAGGACAGAGGAGGAGGGGAGGGGAGATGGAGAGTGAGAGAGAAGAGGAGTAGAGAGAGGGAGATGTCAAAAGAGATAGGGCTGACAGACTAACACGCAGTCAACTGAATATCTTTTCATAACTGACTTCTCACCAGTGATGTCATCACAACCAGTAACCTTTTCCACTCTTCCACTCCTGTTACGGCTCAGCTTGACCTCTGACCTATGAATTGAATGACTTCAACAACAGACAAACGCAAAGGTATTAAATTATATATAAACTCATCTGCAAACAGAGGTTCACCTTTCCATGGAAGGGGAATGTGTGTACACATGGGTGTTGTTGCATTATACCAACTATAAGCCTATCTTCTCCATCACATCACGTGTGTTGTTGCACCATACCAACTATAAGCCTATCTTCTCCATCACATCACGTGTGTTGTTGCACCATACCAACTATAAGCCTATCTTCCCCATCACATCATGAAAGGTCACGTTGATGTTCATTTCTCCTCTCTTTTGCCCCCCCCCCCCCCTCTCTCTCTCTCTCTCTCCCTCTCTCAGTTCAATTCAAAGGGGCTTTATTGACACGGGAAACATATGTTAACATTGACAAAGCAAGTGAAATAAACAATCACAAACAGTAAACATTAAACACACAAAAGTTTCAAAAGAGAAAGACATTTGAAATGTTAGTAATTTAACTATATAAACAAATAAACAAATAAAAACGAGTGTATCAGTCCTGACCTGTATAGGCCGTCGGTCAATACACTGTAAATGAAATATAAACTAGCTGGCTCCACTAGGGCCCTCTCAGCCAACTGGCTCCACTAGGGCCCTCTCAGCCAGCTGGCTCCACTAGGGCCCTCTCAGCCAACTGGCTCCACTAGGGCCCTCTCAGCCAGCTGGCTCCACTAGGGCCCTCTCAGCCAACTGGCTCCACTAGGGCCCTCTCAGCCAGCTGGCTCCACTAGGGCCCTCTCAGCCAGGTGGCTCCACTAGGGCCCTCTCAGCCAGCTGGCTCCACTAGGGTCCTCTCAGCCAGGTGGCTCCACTAGGGCCCTCTCAGCCAGCTGGCTCCACTAGGGCCCTCTCAGCCAGCTGGCTCCACTAGGGCCCTCTCAGCCAGGTGGCTCCACTAGGGCCTTCTCAGCCAGGTGGCTCCACTAGGGCCCTCTCAGCCAGGTGGCTCCACTAGGGCCTTCTCCCTTCCACTAGGAAATTTCAAAATGTGTGCATCAGCAGTCACTCAATTAACCCATGTCAGCAACATTTTCTTTAGATTGGTAAATTAGTCTTGTAGTAAGAATGGTCGAATTACCGACCCGGTTGAGGCCCATTGATTATCAGTTATCATATTAAAAAAGGCAAACATTTACCTCCACCCTTTGGAAAAATGTGTAGAATTGCAGCAAACTTGCTTCAGAACGGCAACATTTACTCTATGCCCCATGGCAAAATGTTCCAAATTGAAGGAAATTAACTTTAAAACGTACATTATTTTCAGAAAAATTACTTTTAAGTGGCACTGACCCAACAATGATACTCTCTGCTGGTGCCAATAAGATAGGCCTTACTGTTGTTCACTCAATTAAGTTGAGAATTTTGATAACTAAATAAAAGAAAGACTAAAGTATTATCACTGCCTTCTCTTTACAGCAATAGACATTTGCTTTCCAAACTATGTTTTCCCGCGATTGTATTTGGAAATATTGCGATATGCCTGGTTGGGCCTCTGCTTTTCGCTGACAGTCTCAACTCAACAATTATCTGTCGAAATTGCGCACGATGCCTTTCCTTCTGACAGTAGGCAATGAGATTTAAAACAATCCACAACATATATATATATTTTAAAGAAGCTAATGAATGATCCTCTGTGGCCAAATCATGCTTTAGTGGCCTATTTGGAATGCTTTTCATTTTAGGCTAATCAGGCTACATCCCTTGCATTCAATGCTACAGGGCGGCAGCAGTGTCATATTATTTTGAACTAGACAGCATCAGATAGATCAGTAGTTCCCAAACTCTGGGGCGGCCTCCTAGGGGCGGTGCGAGGGGTCGGATGGGGGGTCGGGTGGGCGCAGGGGTCATTATGCAATTTGTTATTTTATTTGATTTATTTCAGGACCATTCACAGTTTAGCTCAACGCTGATTGGCATTTTAATTAATTTTTTATGATCAAGGGAGGCCAAATGTTAGCATTCAATGCTACAGGGCGGCAGCAATGTCATACTCTTTTTAACCAGACAGCATCAGATAGAATGGCCTCCACATACAGAGACAGAGGGGCACTGTTTCACTCGCTCAGATGCTTTCTCCGGTGAGATACATTCAGCCTCTTGCTAATTGAAGGAAAATGATAAAACACAGAGAGATGAAAGATACATTATTTTATATGTTTTTTTCTTGGTCATTTTTTTGGGGAAGCCTGGCCTCCTTTGGCATCCATGAATACACGCCACTGCGGAGGTTAGGAGAACTAACTTAGCAGGTTAGGATAATTAACGTGGGAGGTTAGGATAACTAATGTAGCAGGTTAGAATAACTAACGTGGGAGATTAGGATAACTAATGTAGCAGGTTAGAATAATTAACGTGGGAGGTTAGGATAACTAATGTTGCAGGTTAGGAGAACTAACGGAGAAGGTTAAGAGAACTAACCTAGCAGGTTAGGAGAATTAACGTGGCAGGTTAGGATAATTAACTTAGCAGGTTAGGAGAATTAACGTGGCAGGATAGGATCATTAATGTGGCAGGATAGGAGAACTAACGTAGCAGGTTAGGATAATGAACGTAGCCGATTAGGAGAATTAACGTAAAGTGCGTGTGGTGAGGTTTTGCCGTATCAATCAGGAGAGAAATTGGAGTGCTGCTGATCTAACTGTAAGTCGCTCTGGATAAGAGCATCTGCTAAATGACTCAAATGGAAATGTAAAATCTAGGATCAGGTCCCCATTGTCCATGTAATGTTATTCATTAGGAACTAAAATACTATATAAAAATGAATACAGGCCTAGCTAGATATGAATGGACCCATAACCTTGATAAAGGATTGTTTTCCACCGTAGTCCTGGTTCAGCAGTGTTAGTTCTGTAGTGCAACCCTGGCCCAGACTGGATTAACACCGCCATCTAGTGGACATTTGACTGTATGACAGGAAGACAAAGGGACCCTATTCACTAGCAGTGTTTCCCAACCAGGGGTACTAGGACCCCTGCGGGTACTTGGACTATCCACAGGGGGTCCTTGAGAAGACTCATGAGACCAGAGGGTTACTGGTAAAATGCACATGAAAGGGTCCTCTGGGTAACTGAAAAAGGTTGGGGACCACTGCCCTATACAGAGCAATAGTAATGGAAACTTTTTGTAGGCACAAACTCCACCTCGGTTCATTGGACAAATCCTACGGGGAAATTAATGGAGTTTTTGTCGGGTTTTTGGATAAATTCCGACAATAAGGTCTGTGGTAAATACAGGCTTAGGAGATCTTATAGCCTACGTTTTATTCTATGAGATAATCTTCATCAGCTAACGTCACTTTCTGTGAAATTTGATGCATTTATGTAATCAGAAAAAGCCCATAACGGCTTCATAATTCATAACGGTCATGTTAACTGACTGATATTATCTCATTGAACAAAACGTATAAGATCTACTAAGCCTGTGTTCACCTCAGACCTTATTTTCAGCGTTTATCCCAAAACCCTAGTCTTTCCCCATTCATTTAGGCTACAAGCTGGCGAGCTCTATATAGTGCACACTACTTTATGGCACCCTTTCCCAGTCATGGGGAGAATCTCAATTGCACACTCCTCGCCTCCTTCTCAAATCCCATTGGATGAGAAAGCCAGAGGTCCCGCCCCTCTGACCTTTTCCTCCAATGGGTTTAGAGGTGAGGAGAGAGGGCACGAGGAGTATACAATTGAGATTCTCCCAGAGGGTAACTGCATACATGGAGTGTGTCTGAAAGTGGGTGTTGCTAAAGAAGTGGGAGGATCAACATAAGAGGGTGTATGGAAACATAACAGCTAATTGGGCAGATTGGTTGCCACTCAAGACCATTTTGCATGGCTGCTTGCTGCTTCCTTGTAGCATTTTAGCTAAACCTAACCCTAACTCTTTTCTAATCTTAACCTCATTATCCTGATCTGCTAGGTTACTCCTACAACCTGCCACGTTAATTATCCTAACCTGCCACTTTAATTATCCTAACCTGCCACGTTAATTATCCTAACCTGCCACGTTAATTATCCTAACCTTACACGTTAATTATCCTAACCTGATATGTTAATTATCCTAACCTGCCACGTTAATTATCCTAACCTGACATGTTAATTATCCTAACCTGACATGTTAATTATCCTAACCTGCCACGTTAATTATCCTAACCTGACACTTTAATTATCCTAACCTGACAGGTTAATTATCCTAACCTGACACGTTAATTATCCTAACCTGACATGTTAATTATCCTAACCTGCCACGTTAATTATCCTAACCTGCCACGTTAATTATCCTAACCTGACACTTTAATTATCCTAACCTGACAGGTTAATTATCCTAACCTGACACGTTAATTATCCTAACCTGACATGTTAATTATCCTAACCTGACACGTTAATTATCCTAACCTGACATGTTAATTATCCTAACCTGACACGTTAATTATCCTAACCTGACAGGTTAATTATCCTAACCTGCCACATTAATTATCCTAACCAGCTAAGTTAGTTCTCCTAACCTGACACGTTAATTATCCTAACCTGACATGTTAATTATCCTAACCTGACATGTTAATTATCCTAACCTGCCACGTTAATTATCCTAACCAGCTAAGTTAGTTCTCCTAACCTGACATGTTAATTATCCTAACCTGACACTTTAATTATCCTAACCTGACAGGTTAATTATCCTAACCTGACACGTTAATTATCCTAACCTGACATGTTAATTATCCTAACCTGACACGTTAATTATCCTAACCTGACATGTTAATTATCCTAACCTGACACGTTAATTATCCTAACCTGACAGGTTAATTATCCTAACCTGCCACATTAATTATCCTAACCAGCTAAGTTAGTTCTCCTAACCTGCCACGTTAATTATCCTAACCTGACATGTTAATTATCCTAACCTGCCACGTTAATTATCCTAACCTGACACATTCATTATCCTAACCTGCCTAACCCGCTTAGCTAAAATGCAACAAGGAAGCAGCAAGCAGCCACGCAAAACGGTTTTGAGTGGCAACCAATCAACCCAATTAGCTGTTATGTTTCCATACACCCACTTATGTTGATCCTCCCACTTATTTAGCAACACCCACCTTCAGACATCCATACTTGTTTTTCCCTCTCCACTAATGAGGAGATTCTCAATTGCATAATCCTTGCGTCCTCACTCCTCTCTCCTCGACTCCTTCTCAAAACCCATTAGATGAGAAAGCCGGAGGGTTTCCCCTCAGACCTTCTCCAATGGGTTTAGAGAAGGAGGCGAGGAGAGAGAAGAGAGGACCCCAGGAGTATCCACCTCATTTTCTAACGCTTTTGAAAACACTGACGCCAAACACGGAAAGAAGGGATCCAACTTCCTCCGCGCTCGCGCATTATTATAATTAATATGCGTTAGAATGTTTCTGTTAGATGATACATCATGACAAAATAGAGAATATTACTGTCCTGCTAATGTTCCTGGACCTTCTAGGCTAAACTGCAGAGTAAAAACCCATAACTGATCCAAATCAGACAGGCTAGATGCAGTTATTTTGAAATTAATATTCAAAACGCCTGGTTTTTGAGCGGTTATTAAAATGACCTGGGCCATTCACTGCAGTTTACAGCCTAGACTAGAGTTGTGTACTCACTTGAAAACAATAATAACATTTGTCGTAGTAAATATATAATGTTATAGCTTGGTCTGACTAAAATCTTGTGCATGACCCATTTTGTGTTGGGCGTTTGTTTTCAATCAATGCTGTTCCTATCCAATAACAATGGACAAAAGGGTCCTATCTTGTCAGCCTTGTCAGCAGGTGGCCAAGGACAACACCCACGCCATAGGTCTCTCAGTTCTTCAAACTCACGAGTTCTTGCTCTGAGGACACACACACACACACACACACACACACACACACACACACACACACACACACACACACACACACACACACACACACACACACACACACACACACACACACACATCATCACTGATAACACACACACACACACACACACACACACACACACATCATCACTGTTAAACACACACACACACACACAAAAATCCCCTCTCTTAGGCTGAACATTTGAAGACAGAGAACCCGACTCAGAGCCAATGCAACAGTGACACTAGCCTGGAGGGGACCTCGCCCAACTCATCAGGACCAATCAGAAGATCAGAACTACTAGATTCAACCTACTTCATTTATTGCATAAAATGTCTGCACACAATGTTTTCGGGGCTCTCTTCAGATATCTCCCTACGAGTTTGACGAACGAGTCCGTGCACGCTATTCCAGATATCTTTACCTCTGAATAAACTGCCTTATATTATACCATTATCCACCCTGTCCAAAGTCTCTACTTGGTCTCAGTTCTCCAGTAAACTTGTGATTATCAACACATTCTTCATTACATTCTGTTGATGTAGCTTAGGTAGAACACGTTTCTTGTCCCTAACAAACTGAAACAATAGGGTAGGTTTTTCGAGCTAGGAGGGAGTTCTGCCTGACTCTGGCATCATAACTGAGAAGAATGGAATAAGGGATGCTTTTAATCATCATGTTACCTCGGCAGGCTTTTTATTTGAGAGAAACGGTGGTTTAGTTGACCCTGGTCAGCCAATCGACTGCTCTTCCCTCTGCCAGCCTCTAGCTGACTCAACGGCTGACCCGTCAACTTCTAGTCAATCTTTGTTTCATTTCAACTATTTACTATCTGTGATGTGTTAGATGTCTTGCTTAAGATTGATGTAAAAAAAAAAAATCCACTGGGGCTGATATGCTTGATCCATTTCTACTGCAGTGCTCTGCCCCCCTGATTGCTGAATCATCAACCCGTAACCTGACAGTTATATCTGGTACTATCTCCAAGGTTTGGAAGGCGGCCCATGTACTCCCCCTTCACAAAGGTGGTGACCCCTTGTGACCTAAATAATTATCGCTCTATTTCTAAACTTTTTTGCCTAGCTAAAATATTAGAATCCTTAATTAATTCTCAGCTATCTTGTATACAGTTGATAGTTGTTGTGTATGCTATTTCCCCCACGGTTGACCAGGCTCTATCTGAACTACAGTCTGCCTTCATGGAATTACAGAAAAACTTTATTGACCTGAAATGAGCATTGAATGCAGGGAAAACTCAGTATATGTTGTTCTCTAGTGCACATCAAAATAACTGATTTAGTGTACTTTGAATGCTGTCCATATTGATTGTGTCCCTGCTTATAAATATCTGGGAATCTGGATAGATGAAAAGCTGTCTTTTAAAAAGCATATTGATGAGTTAGTTAAGAAGCTGAGAATAGAAATGGGCTTCTTCTATAGAAACAGGTCCTGCCTCTCGCTAAACAGTAGAAAGCAGATTATTCAGTCAACGTTCCTATCGGTCCTAGACTATGGTGACATCATTTACATTTACATTTACGTCATTTAGCAGACGCTCTTATCGATTTACAAATTGGTGCATTCACCAAATAGCCAGTGGAACAACCACTTTACAATATGTTTTATTTTATTTTTTGGGGGGGTGGGGTAAGGGGGGGTAGAAGGATTACTTTATCCTATCCCAGGTATTCCTTAAAGAGGTGGGGTTTCAAGTGTCTCTGGAAGGTGGTGAGTGACTCCGCTGTCCTGGCGTCGTGAGGGAGCTTGTTCCACCATTGGGGTGCCAGAGCAACGAACAGTTTTGACTGGGCTGAGCGGGAACTGTGCTTCCGCAGAGGTAGGGGGGCCAGCAGGCCAGATGTGGATGAACGCAATGCCCTCGTTTGGGTGTAGGGACTGATCAGAGCCTGAAGGTACGGAGGTGCCGTTCCCCTCACAGCTCCGTAGGCAAGCACCATGGTCTTGTAGCAGATGCGAGCTTCAACTGGAAGCCAGTGGAGTGTGCGGAGGAGCGGGGTGACGTGAGAGAACTTGGGAAGGTTGAACAGAGGGTAGAGGTGCGCTTGTGAAGTTGGAAAACATTTTGTGTACGTTTTTTTCCCCGAATTGGTTTTAACTGCACTCTACTTTACTTACCTTAACAAAATAAGATGTATAGTTGAAAATTTTAGAAATGAGTCATCTCAATTCGCTTGCTGCTTGGCTGTATTGACGAAGGTTCCAGTGCCACTGGCAGTGGCTTCGGGAGCTGCTTGGGTTCGTCGGATCGGGAGCTGGAGAGGACAGTTTAGTCTGAGGTCATTTAAGGGCTTCGGGGACACTGGACATCGTTTTTCGGATGCATGCAGGGCACTTTCTGCCTATTGGATTATAAATAGTCAACTGTTGGTTTCAAGGGCTTTCTACCGTGATAACTGTGGGGTTAGACTGTTTGTTTTTTATAGCTCCAACGGCGCCAACGAACATTTTCAGTTTAGCACCCGGGTTTAGGTTATCTTAAAATATTATTGTATTGTGTGTTTTGCCAATTGTTTGCAAGTGGATCATTCATTATTTTTATATACACATTCTATCTGTAGGTAAGAACCCCGGTCTCTTTGGTTTTTCTTTAGCGAGTTTAGTCATACCAGGTTTATTATGTACTGAGTGGACCTTTTCACCATACTTTTACTCTATGGATTTATCTGAGCCTGTGGTGATAGGGTTACATCAACATTATAAATATGGTGGAAACTCCCACTAGTCCATGCCTCCACCAATCCAATGCTTTTAGATTATGGGAAGTAGTGAACAAGTGCACACTTCAGGAGAAAGGAGATATTATTGGGACACAGTCAGATGCTCTGTTAATCAACCACATTGGTCTACCACAAGGCTTCCTTGGTTCAAACTGTCAGATTATTGTTATGATGTTGTTTGTAGTATAGAGATAATGATGTTATTGATTATCAATGTTATGATATTGATTATGATGTAGAGTATTGTTATGATGTTGTTGGTAGTATAGAGATAATTATGTTATTGATTACAAAAATGCGAGGGGTGTATTCAGTTTTGTGAGATACTGTATGTTAGAGCAGGAGTAGGGGGGGTAGAAGTTAGAGGTCTGTTACCTGAGTCAAGATCAACAGGAGGGAGGGAGGGAGGGAGGGAGGGAGGGAGAGAGAGAGAGAGAGAGAGAGAGAGAGAGAGAGAGAGAGAGAGAGAGAGAGAGAGGTTAAATTAACATCAACAGACTAACATGCAGTCAACTGAATATCTTTTCATCACTGACTTCTAACCAGTGATGTCATCACAACCAGTAACCTTTTCCACTCTTCCACTTTTGGTCCGGCTCAGCTTGACCTCTGACCTCTGAAATGAATGATTTAAAAAACAGACAAAGCAAAGGTATTAAATTAGATATAAACTCATCTGCAAAGAGAGTTACACATTTCCATGGAAAGGGAATGTACACTAAATGACCAAAAGTATGTGGACACCTGCTTGTCAAACATCTCATTCCAAAGTCATGACCATTAGTATGAAGTTGGTCCCCCTTTGCTGCTATGACAGCCTCCACTGTTCAGAGAAGGCTTTCCACTAGATGTTGGAACATTGCTGCGGGGACCTGCTTCCATTCAGCCACAAGAGCATTAGTGAGGTAATGGTAAATATACATTGCTGCGTGGATTTTTTCCTTTGGACTGCCAGATGGTGAAGTGTGATTCATCACTCCAGAGAACGCGTTTTCAATGCTCCAGAGTCCAATGGCGGCGGGCTTTACATCACTCCAGCCGATGCTTGGCATTGCACATGGTGATCTTAGGCTTTTGTTCGGTTGCTCAACCATGGAAACCCATTTCATGAAGCTCCCAACTAACAGTTCTTGTGCTGACGTTGCTTCCAGAGGCAGTTTGGAACTCGTAGTGAGTGTTGCAACCGAGGACAGACGCTTTTTACACGCTACCCTCTTCAGCACTCGGCGGTCCCGTTCTGTGAGCTTGTGTGGCCTACCACTTCACGCTGAGCCGTTGTTGCTCCTAGACGTTTCCCTTCACAATAACAGAACTTACAGTTGACCGAGGCAGCTCCAGCAGGGCAGACATTTTACTAAATTACTTGTTGGAAAGGTGGCATCCTGTGACGGTGCCACGTTGAAAGTCAATGAGGTCTTCAGTATGGGCCATTCTACTGCCAATGTTTGTCTATGGAGATTGCATGGCTGTGTGCTCAATTTTATACACCTGTCAGGAAGGGGTGTGGCTGAAATAAAATCCACTAATTTGAAGGGGTGTCCACATACTTTTGTATCTATAGTGTGTGTACACACGTGTGTTGTTGCATCATACCATCGATAAGCCTATCTTCCCCAGCACATCATGAAAGGTCATGTTGATGTTCATTTAACCTCAGCCTCTCTCTCTCTCTCTCTCTCTCTCTCTCTCTCTCTGTCTCTCTGTCTCTGTCTCTGTCTCTCTTTCTCCTCTCTCTCTCTCTCTCTCTCTCTCTCTCTCTCCTCAGATATCCAGGCTCAAAGCATCAGTCCACCAGGTAGGTAGAGTATAAATCTACAGTGATTATAGCAGTTCAATATTTGTCAACTTTATTATCCCACATGGAGAAATTCATGTGTCCATACACACCATTCTAAAACCCAATAACAAGTACTGTTTTATGGCACTACTAATACTTGTCAACCACAAAGCATTACTGCTGTTAGAATAACAGAAGCCCTGTCATAATCTGTCCTCACCACTGTGTTTTCCTCTCTGCTGTTTACAGCTGAACAATCAGTCAGACTGGTGAATGGGAACACTTCCTGTTCTGGGACACTGGAAATCTTCTACAGAGGAGAGTGGTTAGGTCCATGTTATATGGGGTGGGACATGAAAGAGGCTAAGGTTGTGTGTAGAGAGCTGGGCTGTGGGAATGCTGTAGCTGAATCTAGAGGACCTCTGGTTGAAGAAGGAAGAAGAGGAGCCTCACTATGGAGGAGTTGTAGTGGAGAGTCTACTATTAGAGAGTGTAGCAGCGGTGGAATACCTGGTGTCTGTAATGGTGGATATAAACATTATTATTACCTGATCTGTTCAGGTAAGACACTGGTAATATTGAGAGTTATTTGTAAATTCTACAATATTTGCATGTATCATATTTTTTTTGCAAGACCAGCTGTTTATTTTCTATAAAGTGAAGTCTGTCTCCTGCCTGCATTATTCTTAACCCTGTCCTGAGTGACTAAGAAACCATTTCTACCTCTTACAGTATCAAACATAGCAAACTACAATCTTTTAACCAACATTTTTGTGTTTAGTCCTTGACAGTGTCATCAACAAAACTGATTGAATGTTCAACCAACTCTTTTTCTCCAGAGTCTGTGCAGCTTGTGGATGGAGCTGGTCTCTGCTCTGGGATACTGGAGGTGAAGTCCAATCAGTCCTGGGCCTCAGTGTGTGAAGCTGACTTTGACCAGCAGGATGCAGAGGTAGTCTGTGGGGAGCTTGGCTGTGGGGCTCCTGCAGCTCTACAGGGGGGGCTCTATGGAGAAGGTAAGGGTCAGACCTGGGATAAAGAGTTCCAGTGTAAAGGCAATGAGTCTCTTCTCCTGGACTGTGACACCTCAGACAGAAAAAACAACACCTGCCTACCTGGTAATGCTGTTGGACTCACCTGCTCAGGTAAGAAACAGTTTGTCACTCAATCAACATTGTTTCTCACCTGGAGTGAAGAATATGAGAGGCAATATATAGTGGGCTCCAAAATGACTGGCACCCCTGTCTGGCAATGCACAAACAATACTTACAAAAATATAAACAATATAATTATAGAGAGAAACTGAAAATACCAACATGTGAGAAATACTGTACTATATTTAATGTTCCAATGGATCCCACCAAAATCATTTATTGATTAAATAAAAAATCAATGTCCTCCAAATCAAGGTTTCACAATTAATTGCACCCTTAAAGATGATTGTAAACATCTACCAAAATTGTCACGGTTCTCTAAGACAGAACCCAGAAGCAGACCAGGACAAGGTGAGTTGAATGAAGGTGAGTGTTTATTTACAGATTCAAAAGATGCAGAATAATCCAGGAGACGGAGCGGGTGGCGGAGATGAGTAGATGGAGGTGAAGTGGCAGATTAAATGATGGCATGGCAGGGGTTGGGTGAAGGTTCCGGGAGAATGACTGTAGACAGAAAAAACTGAGGTAAGTACAAGGCAGGTCAACAAGGTGCAAAAACAACAAAACTAACGCTAGTACTCAGAGGCTGATACCCTGACAAAACATACTGTTAATGGCTAACGATCCGGCAGGGAATGGATGTCAGGTCAGAGCTTAAGAAGGGGTGATGATCAGGACCAGGTGTGCCGAGGCTGATGAGAAGCAGGTGCGGTTAATCGAGAGATCACCCGCCTAGCAACGTCGCCCGGCAACCGGACAGGGTGCGTTCAGGCACCTACAGGAAACAGGAGATACCGAGCAGAAAAACGGCAACACAGGCAGGAACAGACTCAGGATGCAGGGTTCATGACAAAAATTAAACCAGTGTTAAGTGAATATTTTCTATTTCAGTGTCTCTCTGCGTCTCCCAAAAGGTTGTAATGCTTTTGGATCAAGAAACGGACAGAGTCCCGGTCTGCATAGTCAGGCCTTTATTCATTGAGAATTCTGTTCATCACAATTTCAGAGTCCATCTTTTATACTCACACATCATACAAAAACCCCACCCCTTTTAGGCGGGCTGTTTTCCTCTGCTCTCCTAACCATCAGGTCACACACACATGTTCTTATCATAGGCTGCATTCCTTAGTTATCGCCGTCCTCATACTCCTTAAAAAGCCTAACCGTTTCTCTCCTCCCTTAATTAGGAGGCCTCTTTATCTTGGTTTCCCAGTTGTCTGTAGCCAGTTCTCCTTGTCCTTTGTTGTCTGGTCTAACTCTTAATCACATTGCTAAATAGTAGCTCAATGTCATAGTCTTTACTGGTCCTACACTCACACATTCTAACACATTTCACACAGTTTCAGGGTGTAATAATTAGTCATTAATAATTATTCTATCAACCAGGAATTAAATTCCACTTATTTAAGTGTATCTAAGTCTTAAGGAACTATATTGAGCCATTACATCACTTCCTGTTTCACTAGGATATAAAAATGAGGTTACACGCATACAATATCCCCTTTCCAAGAAGACAATGACCCAAAACATACCTCAAGATCCACACAGAAATGGTTCTGTGGCAAAAAATATATATGTTCTGCCATGGCCATCTCAGTCAGACCTCAATCCAATCGAAAATCTGTGGGCTGATTTGAAGATGGCAGTTGATAAGTGCAAACCCAAGAATGTGAAGGATCTTGAAAGGATCTGCATAGAGTAATGGTCCAAAATCCCTCCAAATGTGTTCCTTAACCTTGTCAAACATTACAGGAAAAGACTCCATGCTGTTATCCTTGCCAGAGGTGGTTGCACTAAGTACTAAATGAGGAGTGCCAATAATTATGAAACCTTGATTTAGGTGACTTTTATTTTGTATTAAATAATTGTATGATTTTGGTTGGTTCCTTTGAAACATTAATAAAGTACAGTATTGTTTATATTTTCTAAAATATTGTTTGTGCAGTCAGGGGTGCCAGTAATTTTGGAGCCCACTGTAGATGTGTTTTAGTGTGAAAATACTAAGATTACTGTCTCTCTCTCTTCTTTTCTCAGAGCCTGATGATGTGAGGCTGGTGGGAGGAGGCAGTCGCTGTGCAGGTGGAGTGGAGTGGTACGACCAGGGAGAGTGGAGGACTGTGGGAGCTGATGACAGGAACAAGGAGGCTGTAGCTGCAGTAGTGTGTAGACAGCTGGGTTGTGGCTCCACTGTTTCAGTTCTACCTGGAAACACCACTAGAGGGTTTGGAGTTGACTGTTCTGGGTCTGAGCCTTCACTGAGGGAGTGTGGGGGAACAAATTATCTCCTTCCTGTAGTCACAGTGATCTGCTCAGGTAATATCAAGATATTATAATTATATTCAACTGATTTCCTTCATTCATACAACTTCCTCTGCACCTCTCACGATGACTATTTAGCTTGTAAATCTGCATTGCAAAACAGATCACTCAGTCAAGTAGGAATCAAATACGACTTAAATATCCCAGAATGCTTTTGTATTTGAGTGTTATCTCAGTGAACGTCTCTACTCACTGCCACTGTCACATGTCATGTTATTGTCATATCTAAATGAGGAAAGTAGTTGAGGAGCTACGTTTTCTTTTTCTCTCCTCTTGTTCCTGATGTCCTGCTTCAGCCTGATATCAACATATGTTGTCTCAGTGACTGTAGGCCCACTACTCATGTTGCCCTGTGAGGGAGGGTGGCTAGCACTGTTACATGCTGATGTTATTGTCATATCTATAGGAAACTAGTTGAAGAGGTTTTTCTTGTTCTCTTTTATTGTTACAGATCTCCTGGTCCAGCCTGATATCTTCCTGACTGACTCAATGGGAGGGATCTCCAGGGGCCACCAGGGGCCTGAAGTTTTTAGGGGCTACAACTTCACCATCACCTGCTCCACTCAGCCACAGTACCCAGGAGGCTCCTTCCTCCTCACGTTCACCGGCTCCAACAGAACCCAGACCCAGCCAGCTGTCAATCACTCTGCTGCCTTCCTCTTCCCTGCTGCAGATGACTCCCACCAAGGGAACTACAGCTGTGTTTATGACAATTATGTTTTCTCTCATAACTTCTCCTCTGAGAGTGAGCTCCTCTCCCTCACCGTCACAGGTAACTGAACATGATCCAGACTTATAACTTTGTCATTGACAGATTTCCCACAGATCTATGTGATGATGATCAGTCCCCTCATCAAAGGTGTTTCTGTTTGCAGCCTCTCCTCTGCCAGCCTTCATCATCAGACACGTTGTAGTGCTGCTGATCCTACTGACAGCCATCACCACCTTCTACCTGTACTACAAGGTAAAGACATTTACTCAGACGTTACAAGTCATTTAAATGTTTGTGTCTTTGAGCAGGGTTCAGATTCTACATTGGTCTATATCTCTGTTTAAGGTGTGTGATTAACCAGATGTGTATCTTTGACTTGTGTTGCACTATCTTGGGTTTGTTCTTCAGTACTGTACTGATTATGAGAGAACGAGAACGAGGGAGAGAACGAGAGGGAGAGAACGAGAGGGAGAGAACGAGAGGGGGAGAGAACGAGAGGGGGAGAGAACGAGAGGGGGAGAGAACGAGAGGGGGAGAGACACCAGTGGCAAGGTGACTGTGAACATGGATGTGTATCAAACAGGCACAACGACAGTACAGGGACAAAGTATGAGCAATTCAACGGCTCATACACGAGACGTATGTGGCAGGGACTCCAGACAATCCCAGATTATAAAGGGAAAGCTAGCCACGTATGGGACACCGACGCCTCGCTCCCGGACAAGATAAACACCTTCTCCCGCATTGAGGATAACACAGTGCCACCGACGCGTGTGGTGAAGGTAGGCAGCAACACCTCTGCCACCCTGATCCTCAACACAGGGGGCCCATAGGGGTGCGTGCTCAGCCCCTTCCTGTACTCCCTGTTTATCCATGACTGCGTGGCCACGCACGTCTCCAACTCAATCATCAAGTTTGCTGATGACACAACAGTGGTAGGCCTGATTAACAACAACAAGGAGACAGCCTACAGGGAGGAGGTGAGAGCCCTGGCGGAGTGGTGCCAGGAAAATAACCTCTCGCTCAACGTCAACAAAATTAAGGAGTTGATCGTGGACTTCAGGAGACAGCAGAGGGAGCACGCCCCCATCCACATCAACGGGGCCACAGCGGAGAGGGTGAAAAAGCTTCAAGTTCCTCGGCGTGCACATCACTGACAACCTGAAATGGTCCCTTCACACAGACAGTGTGGTGAAGAAGGCGCAACAGCACCTCTTCAACCTCAGGAGGCTGAAGAAATGTGGTTTGGCCCCTAAGATCCTCATGAACTTCTACAGATGCACCATTGAGAGCATCCTGTCGGGCTGTATCACCGCCTGGTATGGAACTGCACTGAATGCAACCGCAGGGCTCTCCAGAGGGTGGCGCGATCAGCCCAACACATCACCAGGGGCACACTGCCTGCCCTCCAGGACATATACAGCACCCGGTGTCACAGGAAAGCCAGGAAGATCATCAAGGAAGTCAGCCACCCGAGCCACAGCCTGTTCACCCCGCTACCATCTAGAAGGAGGAGACAGTACAGGTGCATTAAAACTGGGACAGAGAGACTGCGACAGCTTCTATCTCCAGGCCATCAGACTCTTGAACAGTCACCACTAGCCGGCCTCCGCCCAGTACCCTGCCCTGAACCTTAGTGACTGTTACTAGCTGGCTACCACCCGGTACTCAACCCTGCACCTTAGAGACTGCTTCCCTATGTACATAGTCATGGAACACTGGTCCCTTTAATAATGTTTACATCCTGTTTTACCCACTGTATATGCACAGTGCAGTCAGGAAGTATTCAGAGCCCTTGAATTTTGTACACATTTTGTCACGTTACAGCCTTATTCTAAAATTGATTAAATCTATTTTTTCCCTCATCAATCTACACACAATACCCCATAATAACAGTGACAACAGGTTTTTAGAAATGTTTGCAAATGTATTGAAAAGGGGAAAAAAATAAATACCTTATTTACATATGTATTCAGAGCCTTTGCTATGAGACTCGAAATTGAGCTCAGGTGCATCCTGTTTCCATTGATCATCCTTGAGATGTTTCTACAACTTGATTGGAGTCCACCTGTGGTAAATTCAATTTATTGGACATGATTTGGAAAGGCACACACCTGTCTACATAAAGTCCCGCAGTTGACAGTGAATGTCAACGCAAAAACCAAGCCATGAGGTCGAAGGAATTGTTGTGAGCTCCGAGACAGGATTGTGTCGAGGCAAGAGGCACAGATCTGGGGAAGGGTACCAAAACATCTGCAGCATTGAAGGTCAACACAGTGGCCTCCAGTATTCTTAAATGGAAGAAGTTTGGATCCACCAAGACTTTTCCTAGAGCTGGTCGCCCGGCCAAACTGAGCAATCGGGGGAGAAGGGCCTTGGTCAGGGAGGTGACCAAGAACCCGATGGTCACGCTGACAGAGCTCCAGAGTTCCTCTGCGGAGATGGGAGTATCTTCCAGAAGGACAACCAACTCTGCAGCACTCCACCAATCAGGCCTTTATGGTAGAGTGGCCAGACGGAAGCCACTCCTCAGTAAAAGGCACATGACAGCCCGTTTGGAGTTTGCCAAAAGACACCTAAAGACCTCAGACCATGAGAAACAAGATTCTCTGGTCTGATGAAACCAAGATTGAACTCTTTGGCCTGAATGCCAAGCGTCACGTCTGGAGGAAACCTGGCAGCATCCCTACGGTGAAGCATGGTGGTGGCAGTATCATGCTGTGGGGAGGTTTTTCAGTGGCAGGGACTGGGAGACTAGTGAGGATTGAGGGAAAGATGAGGAACAGAGCACAGTACAGAGATCCTTCATGAAAGTCTCTGAATGTCCTTGAGTGGCCCAGCCAGAGCCTGGACTTGAACCAGATCTAACATCTCTGGAGTGACCTGAAAATGGCTATGCAGTGATGCTCCACATCCAACCTGACAGAGCTTGAGAGGATCTGCAGAGAAGAATGGGAAAAACTCCCCAAATACAGGTGTGCCAAGCTTGTAGCTTCATACCCAAGAAGAGTCAAGGCTGTAATCGCTGCCAAAGGTGCTTCAACAAAGTACTGAGTAAAGGGTCTGAATACTTATGTAAATGTGATATTTCCGTTTCTTATTTTAATACATTTGCTAAATGTCTAAAAATCAGTTTTTGCTTTGTTATTATGGGGTATTGTGTGTAGATTGATGAAGAAAAAAAACTATTTAATCCATTTTAGAATAAGGCTGTAACGTAACAAGATGTGGGACAAGTCAAGGGGTCTTAGTACTTTCTGAAAGCGCTGTATATCCTGTATTCTAGTCATGGCTCATCCTATATAACTACTGCTGTACACACTTTTTCTATCCACATACTGTCTATACTGTCTTTACAAACCATTATATGTGTATATACACTGAGTATACCAAACATTAGGAACACATATTTACAGTATATATATATTTATATTCCAGACTCTGACACTGATTTCTTTATTTATTGTATTTTGATGGATTATGTGATTATTTATTTTGTTGCTAGGTATTACTGCCCTGATGGAGCTAGAAATACAAGCATTTCGCTGCACCTTCGATAACACCTGCAAATCTGGGACAAATACATTTGATTTGATTTGAAATGTCTGACTCTTGGTGCTGTGCCTCCCTAGACCACCAGGAGGCAGAAGAGAGTGAACAGGGTGAGCAGCATGGATCTTTATGTTGATGCCAATGCCATGGAGATGGTCTCTCTGAGCTCCAGAGCTGAAGCTGGACCGGAAGAGGAGAGAGCAGCCCAGGGGACTGAGTAGGAGTAGAATGATGCTGACCCTACATGCTGATCTTAGGTCAGTTTTGTGTTTTACATCTATGGTCAGCAGTGGACTGGTGTTTAAAATGTGGTGACAAACCTTAAGTGGTTCTAATTTTAACAACATGTTCAGAATTAGTTTATCTTTCTAGAACCTTGGAAGAAATCTAAAAGGAGTGACTGCAACCACCATTATTCCTAATAGTTAGTTTTTTGCTACCAGGGGAACATGGGATTTTGGTAACATGGGGTTTTGGTAACATGGGGTTTTGGGTAACATGGGGTTATGGGTAACATGGGGTTTTGGGAAACATGGGGTTTGGGTAACATGGGGTTTTGGTAACATGGGGTTTTGGTAACATGGGGTTTGGGTAACATGGGGTTTTGGGTAACATGGGGTTTTGGGAAACATGGGGTTTATGAAACATGGGGTTTGGGTAACATTGGGTTTTGGTAACATGGGGTTTGGGTAACATGGGGTTTTGGGTAACATGGGGTTTTGGGTAACATGGGGTTTTGGTAACATGGGGTTTTGGGTAACATGGGGTTTTGGGAAACATGGGGGTTTGGGAAACATGGGGTTTGGGTAACATGGGGTTTTGGTAACATGGGGTTTGGGTAAATGGGGTTTTGGGTAACATGGGGTTTTGGGTAACAAGGGGTTTTGGGTAACATGGGGTTTTGGGTAACATGGGGTTTTGGGTAACATGGGGTTTTGGTAACATGGGGTTTTGGGTAACATGGGGTTTTGGTAACATGGGGTTTTGGTAACATGGGGTTTTGATTATTTTTAGAGAGTAGCTCAATTACGTCTGTTTTGTGTTCCAGAATGTATTGCTGCTTTTAGCTTTTGTCTTTATGTCTTTATCTTATTTAGTGTTTCTCTTAATGTTTCCATTATTAGTCCATGTATTATTATAATCATCTGTTCATTCTGTTGTATTTTGAAACATTTGAATAAAGGGGTCATCTTTTTCTCAAGTCATTTTGGTTCATTGTTGGGGATTGTTGTGTTGTTTACCTCTCATCATGTTATTGATTATAAGTGTTATGATATTGATTATGATGTAGATTATTGTTGTGATGTTGTTAGTAGTATATAGAGATAATGATGTTATTCTCTTATGATCTGTGGGTTACAGAGAAAGTATAGTACTTAGTGCAGGTCTGATATACAATAGATGGTGTTGTACAAATCAATCAATCAATAAGTAACGTAAATGACTATTGTTTTGTATTATATCAATGACATTAAAGTTATTGTTGACAAGTGCTAATTCTACACTGAGTATACAAAACATTAAGAACACCTGCTCTTTCCCAGACATAGACTGACCAGTTGAATCTGGGTGAAAGCTATGAAGCGTTATTGATGTCACTTGTTAAATCCACTTTAATCAGTGTAGATGAAGGGGAAGAGACAGGTTTAAAAAAAATGATTTTTAAGGATTGAGACAATTGACACATGGATTGTGTATGTGTTCCATTCAGAGGGTGAATCGGCAAGACAACAGATTTAAGTGTCTTTGAACAGAATATGGAAGTAGGGGCCAGGCAAACCGGTTTGAGTGTGTCAAGAACTACAACGCTGCTGGGTATTTTACGCTCAACAGATTGCCGTGTGTATCAAGAATGTCCTCCACCCAAAGGACATCCAGCCAACTTGACACTGTCACGGATTCAGCCGAGGCTGCTCCTCCTCCTTGCTCGGGCAGGCTTCGGCGTTCGTCGTCCCTGGAGTACTAGCTGCTGCCGATCGATGTTTCGGTGTTTGTCTAGTTTAGTCTTTATTGTTTACACCTGTTTCCCATTATGTTGGATTGTGTTCCCTATATTAACCCCTGTCTCTCATTGTTTGTTGTGTGTGGTTGTTTTCCGTGAGGTCTGCAGCTGCTGTTTTGTATGCGCGTATTGTTCCTCCCTGTTAGGAGGTTTTGTTTTGTATGTTCCTTTACTGTGCTAGTAAAGTACGTCTGCCAGTGGCTCGGTGTCCTGCGCTTGACTTCGTTCACCGCATACAAGTCACCTTGACAGACACAACTGTGGAAAGCATTGGAATCAACATGGGCCAGCTTCCCTGTGGAATGTTTTCGACACCTTGTAGAGTCCGTGCCCTGACAAATTGAGGCTGTTCTGAGGGCAAAAGGTGGGGGTGCAACTCAATATTAGGAAGATGTTTCTAATGTTTTGTACACTCAGTGGATAGTTGATGTGAGTTCAGATTATGTAGCTGTTACATGACTTACCCTTTCCAGATAAAGACCTGTTGCTCTCTAAACTGCCATGGAATCACTGAATGCTTTTAATAAACTCAGTCTTGTGTGATTTCCCCTCCAGTTTTTATTTCACAATGGTCAAGGGTTTATTGATCATTAGTGATTCCATCAGTGACACCAAACATCAGCTCAGCCCAGAGGTTCAGCACCTTGACCCTTAGTGACCTCTCCCCCAGACAGACAGACAGACAGAATGTCAGAGGCAGAATTCTGCATCTTCATATCACAATAACAGCTTTCTAATGTATCTGGAGGTGGTATGAATATCGCTCACACAGGACAACGACTCCCATTGTTAGGGGCATAGACATGAGCATCTTGTCACTATATACAGATCTCTGGACGGGTGGATACACTTTTACACCTGCTACGTTAGGTTAGATACACACAGACCACATGACAGAGGAA
Source organism: Coregonus lavaretus (assembly GCF_964263955.1). Classification (NCBI taxonomy): domain Eukaryota; kingdom Metazoa; phylum Chordata; class Actinopteri; order Salmoniformes; family Salmonidae; genus Coregonus; species Coregonus lavaretus. The sequence continues at coordinate 62,501 of NW_028157093.1, read as the reverse complement.
TGTCCACAACACAACTACGAGAGGGACAGAGACAGTTGGTGAAAGTGGACCTCATCTACTCTGAAGAACTAGTAAAACGATTTGTTCAGACGGTTGTGCAGTATACTTAGACAGGCTAGCTAAATAGGATGACTAAAGACAGTACAGTATGGGGAACACATACACATCTGAAATAATTGATTATTTCATAGTGATTTCCTATTTTTCTATTGATCACTACCCAGTGTGGACCTGACAGGGACAATGGAATATTTTCAATGTTTTGGCAATTGAATGTTCACTCTTTTTGGCTTTGAAATTTCCATTAAAAAGCTAAAACCATTGTAACGCAATTTTTTCACAATGCATTTCATGTTTTTTTTTAATTATCGAATTCGAAAACCGTTACTATTGTTTTCTAATCGAACCGAAACCGAACAGACCTCAAAAAGCACTAATTGCTCAGCACTAACACAAACACACACACACACACACACAACACACACACACACACACACACACACACACACACACACACACTCACACACACCACACACACACAAACACCTTTTGATTGTCTTTTCAACAGCAAGTTTTGTTTTTAAATTCTTAAAACAAAGACAGATTAGATGTTGTGGGACATAAATGTTCAATTATACCAATGTCATTAGTTCCTCCATTTAGCTGTATAGTGTCCTATTAGCATTTAGCTGTATAGTGTCCTATTAGCATTTAGCTGTATAGTGTCCTATTAGCATTTAGCTGTATAGTGTATAGCCCCGTGGGCCCTGGTCAATAGTAGTGAGTGCTCTATATAGGGAACAGGGTACCATTGAATATAGGGTGAAGTTTTCCCTACACGCTGATCTTGGGTTAGTTTTGCATTTCCCCCACTAATGGATAAGGTTAGGATTGGGGGAGGAGAAGCTGATCCTAGATCTGGACCTCGGGGAAACTTTACCTGTACTTTCTTCACTGCAGATTGGTGGGAGTATGAAAGATAAAAAATGAAATATTTCTCTCTGGGAGAAACTCAGCCAGTTACACCATTACCCACACACTCTGGGAGAATCTCAGCCAGTTACACTATGACCCACACACTCTGGGAGAATCTCAGCCAGTTACACCATGACCCACACACTCAGGGAGAATCTCAGCCAGTTACACCATGACCCAGACACTCTGGGAGAATCTCAGCCAGTTACACCATGACCCAGACACTCTGGGAGAATCTCAGCCAGTTACATCATTAAGTCCTGCAGACTTACCGGTATTCTTGGTGAAATGTTCTCATGATAGAATTGATGGTTGATCTTTTCAGATTGGGGTGAACTAACCTGGCAGCATCTGCCATGTCCTCTGTTTACCACATGGTCAATGACGATGGCCCGGACTTCATTAGACAACAGTGTGTCTCTGATGTCCACCTCTTTGACTTCTTAGATGGGACCCATGCCCACATTTGACGGGGCCCATGTCCACCTCTTAGACGGGGCCCATGTCCTCCTCTCTGACGGGGCCCATGTCCTCCTCTTTGACGGGGCCCATGTCCTCCTCTCTGACGGGGCCCATGTCCTCCTCTTTGACGGGGCCCATGTCCTCCTCTTTGACGGGGCCCATGTCCTCCTCTCTGACGGTGGCCCATGTCCACCTCTCTGACGTGGCCCATGTCCACCTCTCTGACGGGCCCCTTGTCCACGAGCTCTTTGGTTTCTTCCTCTCCCTTGCAATCTATCCTGCTGCATGTTGAAAGAAATTGGAAGTGTTCACACCCCCTTTTATATGGTGATTAATTGTGGTTCCCACTATGTGAAATCAATTAGCAATAATGACTAGTCATTATTTGGGTTTATCATGTAGCATACATGTAATTTAAATGTTTATACTTTACAAAAACATTTTATTTCTGTAGTTCTCTAAATCCATATGTAGTAAACAAAGGAGTTTAAAATATATAGGTTTACCAAACGGTTAAGTGATTAACCATTACAGTTTTTCCCAATTGTTAACACACGTTTGATGAAACTACATCTCTGATGTTAGCCAATTTCCCCAAACATCTTGCAAAATGAAACAGCAATCAAAATCATATACTCCCTGCTCAAAATGAAACTCTGCATACAAATGAGACACACACACACATCAAATGAATCTAACTTAGTGACAACCGAGATCACACTAATGTGACATTTTCAAAACACTACTATCAGAACCTATTTCAGTTTAAAGACTAAGATGTTTTTGCTACACTGTATATTGTTTGCGTACTGAGACAAGAAAGGAACACAAACGCAAAACTTTAAGTTGTATATTTTAACATGACTCAATACATGTCAAACAGCATACTGTAAGCACACAAACAGTAAAAATGCAAACGTACAGTAAATATATTTTGCATATGCAAAGGAAGAAAAACAGTCCTATTTGTACTACTGAACTGTATGTTAGATCAATTGAACAGAATATAAAGAAACTGTCAAAATACAGTCAAATCTAAATCATAAGACAAGAAACAAATACTCCATTGTGAAAACAAAATCACTCATGTCTGTTTTTTTAGCTACAGATTTCAATCAACATCCCAGGCGATATTCTCCTTGACCAGACAGCTTGATCTCTGCCAAGTTTCCTTCTATTGTTCTCTAAACACAGGAGTACTCACCTGTAGTCTTTTTGTCCATATCAAAGGTCTGATTGCAAAGTGAACATTTACTCAATTAGTGTTTGGACATGTGAAGAGAGAAAGTGATCAATGGGTAATTGAGCTTAGCTTGTTGAATATTGTTGCTTTTCATTTACAAACAATATATTTTAGTTGTGAAGGTTGTGTCAAAGGTAGAGAATTGTGTGTTGTGTTTTGCCAAATGTTTGTTATAGAATTGCAATCTGAGTGTAGAGCAAACCATGGGCCAGTAGCATTGCAGATTTGGTGTCTGGTTCTGATGAATGAGTTACAGGTTTGGGTCATTGGGCCTCATGGTCCAGTAGCATTGCAGATTTGGTGTCTGGTTCTGCTGAATGAGTTACAGGTTTGGGTCATTGGGCCTCGTGAGCCCGTTTTAGCGTGTAAACAATTGGGAAAAACTGTAAACTCAGTTGGATTTAGTGATGGTCAAATGTATTTAAACAAATGAGAATCATATGTAAAGTATTGTGAGCATTAAATTGTGAAAGGCTATTACTTTATATGAAAGGTATTTCTAGATGAAACACTGATTAGGTTTGGTGAAAAAGTTACTGTGTGATGTTGTGTGTTGTACTCAATTGAAAGTGGGCTTAAAGTTTTGAGAAAACAGCCTTTTTGATGATCAGTTTTGAGTTTTGTACTAAGACTTGTTAAATGTTACCACATACTTGTGAAAATAGCAAATAGTACCAAAGCGATTTTTAATAAAATAAATAAAAGTAAAATAAAATAAAAGTAAACTAAAGAGCAGATGAGTGTAAAAGTGTAAATAGTACTGTGAGTGAGTGTGTATATAGTGTGAATATATAGTAGTGTGAGTGAGTGTGTATATAGTGTGAATATATAGTAGTGTGTATATAGTATAAATATATAGTATTGTGAGTGTATGTAGGGTCAGTGCAGATAGTCCAGGTAACGTTAATTAACTATTTCTCAGTCTTATGGCTATTAAGCAGGGTCAGGATAATTAGCAGGGTCAGGGTTATGTTTACCCGAGTCCATAGGGGAAACGTCATTATGTTAACACTATTAACCATGCTGGCAGTCCAAGCATCTGGCTCATGCTGCCCCCTAGGGGTGGGATGTTGCTATTGGAAATAGACTGTCCTACTGTGGCCTAAGCTCCAGGGTTGTCCCTAGGCACAGATCAGGATCAGCTTCCCCAACCCCAAGGTCAAGGCAATAAGGGATCTAGATTTTGTCAAATTAATGTCAAAAGTATATTTTTTGTTGAGGCATTTTAGCTAATCCTAACCCTTTTCCTAACTTTAACCTAGTTCTCCTAACCTGCAACGTTAATTATCCTACCTGCTGCACAAATTCTCCTAACCTGCTACGAAAAGTCAAATCTGACGTTAATCTGACAAAAGCTGGATCCCTTCTAGCCATGACCCAACAGCAACACCGTCAGAACGATTAGTTACCGGAGTGTAACTCCAGTTCTATGAGTGGAGCGGAGCCCCATAGGGGATCTCTGCTCCTAGTGGTTTACCCTCTGCCCTAAGGCAGCATCAGCCTGAGACAAAATTATGCACACACCTGCAGCCAATAGGAGTACAGGTGTCCCTATAAGAGGGGATGCCTCCCCTCAATCAGCCTCCCGAGATATTTATATTCAGCGAGACTAGAGAGGGTTGGCAGGGCCTTAAGTCCTATGGGGCTCCGCTTCACTCATAGAACTGGAGTTACACTCCGGTAACTAATCGTTCTATATCGTGGAGCTCCGCCCCATAGGGGAGCTCTGCTCCTAGTGGTTTAAGGCGGAGCGTAGCGCTCCAAAATGTACTCCCTGCCGAGCCCAACACTTCCCATCAAAATGAAAAGATCAGGCCTAGCAATGGCTGCAACCAAGTCCCGCAGTACTGCAACTACTGAACCCATACGGGTGTCACAATATACCGCGTCATCGGTTAAAGACCCGCCCCACCTAGTCCAATGGCAATGCCAATGACTAGTGGGCAGATTTTTTTATTTTTTTATTTTTTTTATTTCACCTTTATTTAACCAGGTAAGCCAGTTGAGAATAGGTTCTCATTTACAACTGCGACCTGGCCAAGATAAAGCAAAGCAGTGCAATAAAAACAACACAGAGTTACATATGGGGTAAAAAACATAAAGTCAAAAATACAACAGAAAATATATATACAGTGTGTGCAAATGTAGCAAGTTATGGAAGTAAGGCAATAAATAGGCTACAGTGCAAAATAATTACAGTAGTATTAACACTGGAATGCTAGATGTGCAAGAGATTATGTGCAAATAGAGATACTGGGGCGCAAAAGAGCAAAATAAATAACAATATAGGGATGAGGTAGTTGGGTGGGCTAATTTCAGATGGGCTGTGTACAGGTGCAGTGATCGGTAAGGTGCTCTGACAACTGATGCTTAAAGTTATTGAGGGAGATAAGAGTCTCCAGCTTCAGAGATTTTTGCAATTCGTTCCAGTCATTGGCAGCAGAGAACTGGAAGGAATGGCGGCCAAAGGAGGTGTTGGCTTTGGGAATGACCAGTGAGATATACCTGCTCGAGCGCAGACTACGGGTGGGTGCTGCTATGGTGACCAATGAGCTAAGATAAGGCAGGGATTTGCCTAGCAGTGATTTATAGATGGCCTGGAGCCAGTGGGTTTGACGACGAACATGTAGTGAGGACCAGCCAACAAGAGCGTACAGGTCACAGTGGTGGGTAGTGTATGGGGCTTTGGAGACAAAACGGATGGCACTGTGATAGACTACATCCAATTTGCTGAGTAGAGTGTTGGAGGCTATTTTGTAAATGACATCGCCGAAGTCAAGGATCGGTAGGATAGTCAGTTTTATGAGGGCATGTTTGGCAGCATGAGTGAAGGAGGCTTTGTTGCGAAATAGGAAGCCGATTCTAGATTTAACTTTGGATTGGAGATTCTTTATGTGAGTCTGGAAGTTGAGTTTACAGTCTAACCAGACACCTAGGTATTTGTAGTTGTCCACATACTCTAGGTCAGACCCGTCGAGAGTGGTGATTCTAGTCGGGTGGGCGGGTGCCAGCAGTGTTCGATTGAAAAGCATGCATTTAGTTTTACTAGTGTTTAAGAGCAGTTGGAGGCTACTGAAGGAGTGTTGTATGGCATTGAAGCTTGTTTGGAGGTTTGTTAACACAGTGTCCAATGAAGGGCCAGATGTATACAAAATGGTGTCGTCTGCGTAGAGGTGGATCTGAGAGTCACCAGCAGCAAGAGCGACATCATTGATATACACGGAGAAAAGTGTCGGCCCAAGAATTGAACCCTGTGGCACCCCCATAGAGACTGCCATAGGTCCAGACAACAGGCCCTCCGATTTGACACACTGAACTCTGAGAAGTAGTTGGTGAACCAGGCGAGGCAGTCATTTGAGAAACCAAGGCTATTTAGTCTGCCAATAAGAATGCGGTGGTTGACAGAGTCGAAAGCCTTGGCCAGGTCGATGAAGACGGCTGCACAGTACTGTCTATTATCAATCGCGGTTATAATATCGTTTAGGACCTTGAGCGTGGCTGAAGTGCACCCATGATCAGCTCGGAAACCGGATTGCATAGCGGAGAAGGTACGGTGGTATTCGAAATGGTCGGTGATCTGTTTGTTAACTTGGCTTTCAAATACTTTCGAAAGGCAGGGCAGGATGGATATAGGTCTGTAGCAGTTTGGATCTAGAGTGTCACCCCCTTTGAAGAGGGGGATGACCGCGGCAGCTTTCCAATCTCTGGGGATCTCAGACGTTATGAAAGAGAGGTTGAACAGACTAGTAATAGGGGTTGCGACAATTTCGGCGGCTAGTTTTAGAAAGAAAGGGTCCAGATTGTCTAGCCCAGCTGATTTGTAGGGGTCCAGATTTTGCAGCACTTTCAAAACATCAGCTGTCTGAATTTGTGTGAAGGAGAAGCGGGGGGGGCATGGGCAAGTTGCAGCAGAGGGTGCAGAGTTGGTGGCCGGGGTAGTGGTAGCCAGATGGAAAGCATGGCCAGCTGTAGCAAAATGCTTGTTGAAATTCTCGATTATTGTAGATTTATCGGTGGTGATAGTGTTTCCTAGCCTCAGTGCAGTGGGCAGCTGGGAGGAAGTGCTCTTATTCTCCATGGACTTTACAGTGTCCCAAAACGTTTTGGAGTCAGTGCTACTGGATGCACATTTCTGTTTGAAAAAGTTAGCCTTTGCTTTCCTGACTGCTTGTGTATATTGGTTCCTAACTTCCCTGAAAAGTTGCATATCGCGGGGGCTATTTGATGCTAATGCTGTACGCCACAGGATGTTTTTGTGCTGGTCAAGGGCAGTCAAGTCTGAGGAGAACCAGGGGCTATATCTGTTCTTAGTTCTGTATTTTTTGAATGGGGCATGTTTATTTAAGATTGAGAGGAAATTACTTTTAAGGAACAACCAGGCATCCTCTACTGACGGAATGAGATCTATATCCATCCAGGATACCTGGGCCAGGTCAATTAGGAAGGCCTGCTCGCTAAAGTGTTTTAGGGAGCATTTGACAGTGATGAGGGGTGGTCGTTTGACCGCGGACCCGTTACGGACGCAGGAAATAAGGCAGTGATCGCTGAGATCCTGGTTGAAGACAGCTGAGGTGTATTTAGAGGGTATGTTAGTCAGGATGATATCTATGAGGGTACCCATGTTTACGGATTTAGGGTTGTACCTGGTAGGTTCGTTGATAATTTGCGTGAGGTTGAGGGCATCTAGTTTGGATTGTAGGATGGCTGGGGGATTAAGCATATCCCAATTTAGGTCACCAAGCAGTACGAACTCTGAGGATAAATGGGGGGCAATCAATTCACATATGGTGTCCAGGGCACAGCTGGGGGCTGAGGGGGGTCTGTAGCAAGCGGCAACAGTGAGAGACTTATTTCTGGAAAGGTGGATTTTTAGATGTAGAAGCTCAAACTGTTTGGGCACAGACCTGGATAGTATGATAGAGCTCTGCATGCTATCTCTATAGTAGATTGCAACTCCACCCCCTTTGGCAGTTCTATCTAGACGGAAAATGTTATAGTTGGGGATGGAAATTTCAGAATTTTTGGTGGCCTTCCTGAGCCAGGATTCAGACACTGCTAGAACATCAGGGTTGGCGGAGTGTGTTAACGCAGTGAATAACTCAAACTTAGGAAGTAGACTTCTGATATTTATGTGCAAGAAACCAAGACTTTTGCGATTACAGAAGTCAGCAAATGATAGCGCCTGGGGAGTAGGAGTGATACTGAGGGCTGCAGGGCCTGGGTTAGCCTATACATCACCAGAGGAACAGAGGAGGACTAGAATAAGGATACGGCTAAAGGCTTTAAGAACTGGTCTTCTAGTGCGTTGGGTACATAGAATAAAGGGGGCAGATTTCCGGGTGTTATAGAAAAGATTCAGGGCATTATGTACAGACAAGGATATGGAAGGATATGAGTAAAGTGGAGGTAAACCTAAGCGTTGGGTAACAATGAAAGAGATATCATCGCTGGAGGCATCAATTGAGTCGGTCTCCGCGTGTATAGGGGGTGGGACAAAGGAGCTATCTAAGGCAGGTTTAGCTGGGCTGGGGGGTCTACAGCAGTGGCGGTTCTAGACACATTTTACTAGGGGGGCCAAGGAGGGGCCAGTGTTTAATCAGGGGGGCACACATAAAAAAACTGGCAACACATGATATTCAAAGATTATAAACTTTATTTTACTTTAAAATCATATGACATTTATTATAACACGTATTTTGTACAAGAGTGCAGATGCAAGAGAGATAGTGCCATAAAAATGAAAAAAATAAAAATAAAAATAAAAAATAAAAAGTACAGGGTACAAATACAGGGTTCATATTCAATGTGAACAAAACTCCAGGATACAACAAAGGGTACAACAATGTGCCATTTCCTATTTATGGAAGCCCCACTACTGTGGACAGTTGATTCCACATTTTGTTTTAAGAAAGAAAACTTTGAGTGATTTATAAACAAAACACACTACCCTGTATCCATTTAGGTAAAATAAACCAAATCAGAAAAGAAATTCAATTCAAAGAGGCTTTACTAGCATGACCATATTGACATACAGTATTGCTAAAGCACATAAACAGGGAAACGTGTTACACATTAACATCCAGTAGTCCAATAGGATGCAGACAATAAACATTAAGTTAACATTCGTTTAAAAGCAACAATCATGTCAACACAATGTAGCAATATGAACAACACTGATGGATATCAGCAACAACATGAAAACAAGAATATTACAGCTGTGTGTGTGTGTGTGTGTGTCTGTGTCTTTGTGTACTTCACTGTCAGTTGATGAGCAGGTGTACAAAAAAAGGCTTTACAACATATATGGGCAAGTCCATTTAGGACAGCACATTTCCACCATAGTTCACATTAGGAAAAAATGACAGCATGAATGCTCACTAAACAAACATATACTACATATACCTTTTTATACACATTTTTTTTCAGTAATTTTTTAAGAGTGAAAGGGAAGTAAGCAATCGCTCATCATAGGATCATACATATTTCAGTTACAATATTAGTTACAATATTAGTGTTAGTTAGATCATCATGTCAAAGCTGGACCTGCAAAGTCTGAACGACACAAGTGTGCAATGATTGGAGTGATTTTGTTTCTTTTTTTTCTTGCTTTGCTTGTTTTCAAAAGGAAAAATCATAGTTGGTAAAAAATAAAATAAACTTTCGTTGAAAGGTATCACACTGTATAATTTACAAATATCTAAAGAGGTTTAGTGGATGCCATAAAACATCTGTGGAGCTTGAAGATTTGTAGTACATAGATGTTTGGCAGAGATAATTCAAAAGAATAAAATCATAAACTCTATCTATCTATCGAGAGAGAGAGAGAGAGAGAGAGAGAGAGAGAGAGAGAGAGAGAGAAGTGTTTCCTTAGAGCAGTACATGCAGCAATCACTTAATGGAGTGATGTCATAATGGGCCACAAAACTTTGGGGATGTGGATGGAAAGTTACAGGCAGGAGAGGGGAACAAACAGAAGCAGGTCTTGAGACATGAGTTTGCCCCTTTTTGAAAACCTCTTGAGAGAGGATTGGTGGGATATATATACATACATACAAACATACATACACTCTAGTAGTGTGTGGAACTACTGGTACTGTGAGGAAAAAAAGATAGATGATGTAAAATGAAAAATAAAACAAGCTTCAGCTTCTTAAGACACGGTGGGTTCATCTAAGTAGACACATGTAACTTCATGTGGACACCAGACTGTCTTTGTCTACACATCTAACTTCATATGGACCCCAGACCGTCTCTGTTTACACATGTAACTTCATATGGACACCAGACTCTTTGTCTACACATGTAACTTCATATGGGCACCAGACTGTCTCTGTCTACACATGTAACTTCATATGGACACCAGACTGTCTTTGTTTACACATTTAACTTCATATGGGCACCAGACTGTCTCTGTCTACACATGTAACTTCATATGGACACCAGACTGTCTTTGTTTACACATTTAACTTCATATGGGCACCAGACTCTTTGTCTACACACGTAACTTCATGTGGACACCAGACTAACTCCATTCATTTTACCGGTGGTATTGAGAACAGATAAACCCACCGTGTCTTAAGAAGCTCAAGCTTGTTGTTTTATTGTTCATTATATCTCTTTTTCCTCACAGCGGCACTCATACGCTACGAGCGTATATATCATATAGATACACTACAGCAACAGGATACCGCGGTTGTGCTGTCTGGCAAAACGGTGCGCCACTCTAATTTACCCGTGTAGAACGTTGCCGTGTAGAGCGTTGCATTAGTTCCGCTTTTGGCGCTCGCGTGTAAAATAGTTATAAATTCATAATTTTTTATTTGGTCAGCACGGGGGGGGCCACAGGGGTGGCCAGGGACATTTCCAGGGAGGCACGGGCCTCCCCCGGCCTCCGTGTAAAACCGCCACTGGTCTACAGTGAAATAGTACAATTAGAAATAACCGAAACAACAATAAGCTAACCATGTTTGGGCTGAGGCTAAACATAAACAGGATGTAGTACCGTAAAAAGGAACAGTCCAGCAGACATCAGCTGTATAGCTGAGTTATCATAAGGTCCGGTGAACAGCAATAGGATAGTTAGAGTAAGAGGCCACGGCTAGCGGGCCGGGGCTAGCAGATGGAATCTTCGTGGTTAACGTCGTAACCACATCAGACGATTTCGTCGGCAGACCAGTCGTGTAGGATCGGCGGGGCTCCGTGTCAACACTAGGTGGTCCCGTCCGGTTGACAGAGAGGTTGATAGCCGGGAGATGGGCCTAGCTCAGGATGATTAGCCAGACCACAGCGTCCATTCCGTTGCAGCTAGCTGGTAGCGATGAATCCGGAGTTAAAGGTCCAGTGATTCAGTGATTCCGGCGGAAAAACCGATATGTTCTGGGTCGACAACGCGCTGTGCAGACTGGCCGAATATCCGGTGATTAATGTCCAGTGACCAAATCAATCCCGCAGAAAAAAAATCCAATGCTCTGGGTGAAATACCGCCAGCTGTGGCTAATAGCAAGTAGCCAGTCAGCTGGCTAGCTAGTTTCAACTGGAGACTCCAGATAAAGGTAAGTCAATAATAGAATCCGTTCCACATTGAGTGAGGCGGGTTGCAGGAAAGTATATTTTGTAGAAGGATGAAAAGTCTGATAGGGAAATATGTACAAAAAATACAAAAAAACAGGGTATTTACAGGCTATTTACAGACACACAACAAAAACAGAACTGCACTACTACGCCATCTTGGTTGAGAATACAGGCCATACTAATCTGTACTAGCAGATAGATGGTACCTCAATATCCTGTTACAATACTACCGACCACTAATGGAATGACACAAAGTGTCACTCTACATTGTGTACACGGTAGGCCGCCTCACTCAATCAATGGAACCCCAGAGATTAGTGGGCAGATCCCAGAACATGATTCATACTAATCTGAACAAGCAGATAGATGACGTCACATTCCGTCAAATTGTCATGACCGGTCTAATAGTATCGTAACCAAGTTACTACTATTATCCCCCATCATTCCGCCTCACTCCAGTGAATCACTGGTGGGCAGATCAATACATGCCCTCTACTGTACTGAACCTGTCAGTCAGGAGTCATGCAAAAAATATGTCCTTCTATCAGAAGCGGACCTGATAGAGACCCTGTCTCCACAGTCCTGCATTCCTCTCCTCCTATCTCAAAGTCTCCCTTCAGCCACGCTGAGCACAGACTGAGCCAAAGAGTTAGAAGACATATCCAAGAGATAGAAACTGATAAATGGAGACGGTGTTGACCATGACGCCGCTCTACATATATCCTCTACCCCTGTTCCTCTGAAAAGGGCAGTAGAAGCTGCTACTCCACGAGTGGAGTGAGCTCTGATACCCTGAGGCAATTGTCGCCCCGCTGCCTCATAAGCTGTCTCAATGCCCTCACAGAGCCAATGAGACAGACGCTGTTTCGACAGTGGTCTACCTAGTGCAGCAGCACCATGACACACAAACAGCTGAGGCGATGACCTAATCGCTGCTGTGCGCTCGACGTAACACGCCAAGGCGCGTACTGGGCACAGGCGATGGAGCCTTTCCTCACTCCTCTCCCTATGAGGAGGGGGAGAAAAAGCCCACAGCTCCACGGTCTGTGATCTATATGAACTCCTAATAACCTTCGGCACAAATGCCGGGTTAGGACGTAACACCGCTCTGCTCAGATCGCCATTAATGGCCAGGCAGTTGGGTCTCGTCGAAAGAGCACACAAATCACTAACACGCTTAGCCGTAGTCAAAGCGAGCAACAGTGCTGTCTTCAAAGACAGCATCTTGAGGGGTATTTGATTCAATGGCTCGAACGGCGACTTACATAGCGCTTCGAGTACCAAAGCCAAATCCCACTGAGGAAGCGTGGCTCTAGGTGTTGGCCTAAGCCGCCGCGTTCCTAATAGGAAACGTTTCACTAGAGGGTGGCTAAAGACATTGTCTCTGCCAAACCCCTCGTGACAAGCTGAAATCGCCGCTGCAAACACCTTAATGGTGGCGGGCGATCTCTGCTTGTCAAACATAAGTTGTAGGAAAGAGAGAATACTCTCAACCTGACAGCTCATGGGGTCTACACCTTGTGTGACACACCATTGTGAAAACACGTTCCATCTACTGGCATACATCTTAGAAGTGGAACTGGCACGTGAACCCTGTATGGTCCTGATCACCGCATCAGATAACCCACGGCGCTCTAGCCTGTCCCTCTCAGCAGCCAGGCCTTCAGTGGTTGGCCGATTATGGGCAACTGCTCTTTCGTGCCCCCCGCCTGAGACAACGCGTCCCGTCGATGTGGAATTGGCCAAGGTGGCGCAATCAACATCTGACTCATCTCCGCAAACCAAGGAGCCCCTGGGCGATCGGGGGCTACCAGTATCACTGACAGCCCTCCTGACCTCACCCTGGCTAACAGTGGGAGAATGCAGGACAGCGAAGGGAATGCATACAGAAGAACTCTCTGCCACGGGTGGTGCGCAAAGGCATCTCTTCCTAGTGGCGGTTCTTCCTGTTCCCTCAGAGAGAACCATAGGGGACATTGCGCGTTCACACGTGACGCGAATAGATCCACCTCGGCTCTCCCGAACTGTTCCCAAATTTGGAGAACAATGTCCGGATGCAGACACCACTCGTCGTCTCGTGGACCCCCTCTTGACATGAGGTCTGCTCCTACGTTCAAGTAGCCCAGAATGTGTGCTGCTCTCAATGAGCGAAGGTGCTCGTGAGCCCACAGCCACAATTCCTCTGCCGCCCGATGGAGAGCAAGAGACCTGACTCCTCCCTGGCGATTTATGTGGGCTACTGTGGTCCGGTTGTCTGACCAGACCAGCACATCGCAACCCCGAAGGCTAGACGCGAAGTGGGTCAAAACCAGTCGAACCGTTTCCAACTCCAAGAGGTTGACGTGGCGACTCGAAAGAGGCCACACACCTCCTATCGCTTGGGTCTGACATGTCCCTCCCCATCCAGTCAGAGACGCTGACGTTTCATTAGTGTGTTCTGAACCAGAAGGAGGGGCAGAGACGTCAGTTAAACCCGTAACCGTCGTATTCCTGCCCTCCGTGAACGCAGCGCGGGTCTGATTTGCACTGACCGAGGCCACAGCCTGCGACAGGGCACCATCCCCAGCAAGCGATTGCGTCATCGTAGATGACTGAAATTCGCTATTAGAGCCCCTCACTACAATACTCCTAGGAGTCTGTAATATGAGGTCTCTATGAGGTAACACAAGGCGGCGCCTTGATACCTTCTTAACCTTCACCTTCTGTGTGTGTTCAACTCTGCACCTCTGATGGGTTGAGTCACGCTCAGTGTGGTGAGTATTAGCGCGTTCTGTGAGAGGTGGGGGCGCCGATACGTTGGTTATTCCCGTAACCTTAGTAATCCGGCCCTCCGTGAACGCAGCATGGGTCTGAATCGCACTAACCGAGACCTTAGTCTGCGATAGTGCGCCATCCCCAAATAGCGGCTGTGTCATCATGTCAGTGTCTGACCGAGACTGCAGCCTGCTATGTGAGACACTCACTACAGCACTCCTAGGAGTCTGTAATGTGAGGTTTCTATGAGGTAACACAAGGCGGCGCCTTGATACCTTATTTACATTCACCTCCTGTGTGTGCTCAGCTCTGCACCCCTGGTGGGCTGAGCTACACTCAGTGTGGTGAGCATCAGCGCATTCTGAGAGAAACGGGGCCGCCGATATGTTGGTTAAACCCGTAACCGTAGTATTCCGGCCCTCCTTGAATGCAGCACGGGTCTGAACTGCACTGACAGAGGCCTTAGCCTGAGACAGTGCGCCATCCCCGAATAGCGGTTGCATCATCCTGTCACTATTTGACTGAGACTGCAGCCTGCTATGTGACACACTCACTACAGCACTCCTAGGAGTCTGTAATGGGAGGTCTCTATGAGGTAACATCTTAAAATTAATATCCTTTTTTATACCTACCTTATGTGTGCGCTCAGCAACGCACCGTGGTGGGCTGAGCTGCACTCGAGTGGTAAGAGAGAGAGCAAGAGTGAGGAAGGTCGAACGCTCTCGGATGTATTATGGAAAAGGGGCTCTTTTTTTGACAAAGTCAGGTAGAGCCAACTCTTTATTACACATCAACAAAAAACATTCTCCTCCATACACTCAACGGTAGGGTGGCGGGGAACAGTGGGCTCAGTCACACCAGGCGCTGTGCCGTCTTCCGTTCTCTCCCCCTCGCCGTGTCATAAACGGCGTCTCTTCTGGCCGCCCTTCGGGTGATGCCAGGATGACGCTTTAATGACCTCTCTCGCCGGCGGAATGGTCGGCCCCTCTGGCGCTGCGGGGGGGGGGGGGGGGAGGCCCGCTCCCTTGCTGCTGGAGGCCGCCGTCTGACGCCATGCTGTAGCGAGAGTAACGGCCGCCCTCCATCATGTCCACTTCCGGGTTGGAGGGAATGGGGGGCAGCTTAATCTCCCGCTGTTTAGCAGCCCACTCAATGAGACCTGAAAATTCAGAGCACAGAGAGGCTATGGCGTCATCATCCAGGGATGTAAATGACCTCACACTTTCCTGAGGGAAAAGGGGTGTTAAACATCTGGGTCAGTGGAATGAATTGTTCCAATAGAATATTCATTTCTTCCCCAATAGCCCTGTCATCCCCTGAGTCAGCGCCTTCAGATGATGCCTCAGAAGCTGAGGCTAACACTGATAGCACATCCTCAAGAAGAATATCCTCCCTAAAAATGCCCAACGCTGCTTCCTCTCCTTCAAAAAAGGAGGGCGCAGCTGGCGCATAGTGGGGGATTTAATGAGGCCGTCCCTGGCGTGCTGTGTCCCTCAACCCACGAAACATAAGTCGGGGGGGGGGGGGGGTCGACAGCCACCAAGGGAAACAGCGACATTGAGCTCTGAAAAGAGCTTTTGTTAAATACTTACCCTATGGATAAGCTTGGTGTGCTCATTGTAGGACGACGTCGATGATCTGGAAATCAACGGCGTTTTCTTCGTCCTGAGTCTTCTCATCGTCTCTTCTTGGCTTCTTCAGTCTAGTCCAGTCGCTAAAGATAAAGGGAGGCTGATTGAGGGGAGGCATCCCCTCTAATAGGGACACCTGTACTCCTATTGGCTGCAGGTGTGTGCATAATTTTGTCTCAGGCTGATGCTGCCTTAGGGCAGTGGGTAAACCAATAGGAGCAGAGCTCCCCTATGGGGCGGAGCTCCACGATATAGAACTAACACGCATTCAACTGAATATCTTTTCATAACTGACTTCTCACCAGTGATGTCATCACAACCAGTAACCTTGTCCACTCTTCCACTCCTGGTATGGCTCAGCGTGACCTCTGACCTATGAAATGAATGATTTCAAAAACAGACAAAAGCAGAGGTATTAAATTATATATAAACTCATCTGCAAAGAGAGGTTCACCTTTCCACGGAAGGGGAATGTGTGTACACATGGGTGTTGTTGCGTCATACCAACGATAAGCCTATCTTCCCCATCACATCACGTGTGTTGTTGCACCATACCAACGATAAGCCTATCTTCCCCATCACATCATGAAAGGTCATGTTTATGTTCATTTCTCCTCTCTTTTGCCTAGGTGGCTCCACTAGGGTCCTCTCAGCCAAGTGGCTCCACTAGGGCCCTCTCAGTCAGCTGGTTCCCCAATCCTCCTCTCCCTTTCCCCTTCTCTTCCCCCTTTCCTCCTCTCCCACTCTCCCACTTTCCCCCTCTAATTTCTTCTCCCCCTCTCCCCCTCTGCCCCTCTCCTTTTCTCCCTCTTTCCCCCTCTCCCCCCTCTCTTTTCTTCTCCCCCTCTCCCCCTCTCCCCCCTCTCACCTCCTCTCCTCCTCTTCCCCCTCTCCCTCTCCTCCCCTCTCCTCCCTCTACTCCTTCTCCCTCTCTCCACCTCTCCCACCCTTTCCTCCTCTACCATTCTCCCCCTGTCCCTCTCTCCTCTCCCCCTCACCTCCTCTCACCCCTCTCCTCTTCTCCCTCTCTCCCCTCTCCCCCCTCTCCTCTTCTCCATCTCTCCCCCTCTCTCCACTCTCCTACTCTCCCTCTCTCCCCCTCTCCCCCTCTCCTCTTCTCCCTCTCTCCCCCTCTCTTTTCTTCTCCCCCTCTCCCCCTCTCCTCTTCTCCCTCTCTCAACTTCTCCCACCTCTCCTCTCCTCTCCCCTCTACCCCTCTCCCCCCTCTCTCATCTTCCTCTTTCCTCCTCTCCCCCTCTCCTCCTCTCCCTCTCTCCCCCTTTCCCCCCTCTCCTCTCCCTCTCTCCGTCTTTCCCCCTCTACTCTTTTCCATCTCTCTTCCCCTCTTCCCCTCTCCTCTTTCCCCTTCTCCCCCTCTCCCCCTCTCATCTTCTCCCTCTCTACCTCTCTCCACCCTCTCCTCTTCTCCCTTTCTCCCCCCTCCCCCTCTCCACTCCTCTCCATATCTCCTCCTCTCCCCCTTTCCCCTTCTCCCTCTCTCCCCTTCTCCCCCTCTCCTCTCCCTCTCTTCTCCTCTCCCCATCTCCTCTTCTCCACCTCTACTGTTCTCCCCCTCTCCCCCTCTCCCCCTCTCCCCCTTTCCCCCTCTCCTCTTCTCCCTCACTCCCCCTCTCCACCCTCTCCTCTTCTCGTCTCTCCCCCTCTCCCCCCTCCTCTCCTCTCCTCCTCTCCTCTTCTCACTCTCTGCTCCTCTCCCCTTCTCCTCCTCTCCCTCTCGCCATCTCTCCCCTCTCTCTTTTCTTCTCCCCTCTCCCCCTCTCCCCCTCTCCTCTTCTCCCTCTTCCACCCGCTCCCCCTCTCCTCTCTTCTCTTCTCCCTCTCTCCCATCCCCCTTCTCCTCTCTTCTCCCCCTCTCCACCCTCTCCCCCCTCTCCTCCTCTGCCTCTCTCCTCCTCTCCCCCCTCTCCTCCTCTCCCTCTCTCCCCCTCTCTCCCTCTTCTCTTTGCTAACTCTCCCCCTCTCCTCCTCTCCCCCTCTCCCGCTCTCCCCCCCTCCTCCACTCCCCCTCTCCCCCTCTCCTCTTCTCCCTCTCTGCTCCTCTCCCCCCTCTCCTCCTCTACCTCTCTCTCTCCTCCTCTCCCTTTCCCCTTCTCTTCCCCCTTTCTTCCTCTCCCACTCTCCCACTTTCCCCCTCTAATTTCTTCTCCCCCTCTGCCCCTCTCCTTTTCTCCCTCTTTCCCCCTCTCCCCCCTCTCTTTTCTTCTCCCCCTCTCCCCCTCTCCCCCCTCTCACCTCCTCTCCTCCTCTTCCCCCTCTCCCTCTCCTCCCCTCTCCTCCCTCTACTCCTTCTCCCTCTCTCCACCTCTCCCACCCTTTCCTCCTCTACCATTCTCCCCCTGTCCCTCTCTCCTCTCCCCCTCACCTCCTCTCACCCCTCTCCTCTTCTCCCTCTCTCCCCTCTCCCCCCTCTCCTCTTCTCCATCTCTCCCCCTCTCTCCACTCTCCTACTCTCCCTCTCTCCCCCTCTCCCCCTCTCCTCTTCTCCCTCTCTCCCCCTCTCTTTTCTTCTCCCCCTCTCCCCCTCTCCTCTTCTCCCTCTCTCAACTTCTCCCACCTCTCCTCTCCTCTCCCCTCTACCCCTCTCCCCCCTCTCTCATCTTCCTCTTTCCTCCTCTCCCCCTCTCCTCCTCTCCCTCTCTCCCCCTTTCCCCCCTCTCCTCTCCCTCTCTCCTTCTTTCCCCCTCTACTCTTTTCCATCTCTCTTCCCCTCTTCCCCTCTCCTCTTTCCCCTTCTCCCCCTCTCCCCCTCTCATCTTCTCCCTCTCTACCTCTCTCCACCCTCTCCTCTTCTCCCTTTCTCCCCCCTCCCCCTCTCCACTCCTCTCCATATCTCCTCCTCTCCCCCTTTCCCCTTCTCCCTCTCTCCCCTTCTCCCCCTCTCCTCTCCCTCTCTTCTCCTCTCCCCATCTCCTCTTCTCCACCTCTACTGTTCTCCCCCTCTCCCCCTCTCCCCCTCTCCCCCTTTCCCCCTCTCCTCTTCTCCCTCACTCCCCCTCTCCACCCTCTCCTCTTCTCGTCTCTCCCCCTCTCCCCCCTCCTCTCCTCTCCTCCTCTCCTCTTCTCACTCTCTGCTCCTCTCCCCTTCTCCTCCTCTCCCTCTCGCCATCTCTCCCCTCTCTCTTTTCTTCTCCCCTCTCCCCCTCTCCCCCTCTCCTCTTCTCCCTCTTCCACCCGCTCCCCCTCTCCTCTCTTCTCTTCTCCCTCTCTCCCATCCCCCTTCTCCTCTCTTCTCCCCCTCTCCACCCTCTCCCCCCTCTCCTCCTCTGCCTCTCTCCTCCTCTCCCCCCTCTCCTCCTCTCCCTCTCTCCCCCTCTCTCCCTCTTCTCTTTGCTAACTCTCCCCCTCTCCTCCTCTCCCCCTCTCCCGCTCTCCCCCCCTCCTCCACTCCCCCTCTCCCCCTCTCCTCTTCTCCCTCTCTGCTCCTCTCCCCCCTCTCCTCCTCTACCTCTCTCTCTCCTCCTCTCCTTTTCTCCTCCTCTCCCTCTCAATCAATTTTATTTTATATAGCCCTTCTTACATCAGCTAATATCTCGAAGTGCTGTACAGAAACCCAGCCTAAAACCCCAAACAGCTAGTAATGCAGGTGTAGAAGCACGGTGGCTAGGAAAAACTCCCTAGAAAGGCGAAAACCTAGGAAGAAACCTAGAGAGGAACCAGGCTATGAGGGGTGGCCAGTCCTCTTCTGGCTGTGCCGGGTGAAGATTATAACAGAACCATGCCAAGATGTTCAAAAATGTTCATAAGTGACAAGCATGGTCAAATAATAATCAGGAATAAATCTCAGTTGGCTTTTCATAGCCGATCATTAAGAGTTGAAAACAGCAGGTCTGGGACAGGTAGGGGTTCCATAACCGCAGGCAGAACAGTTGAAACTGGAATAGCAGCAGGCCAGGCGGACTGGGGACAGCAAGGAGTCACCACGGCCGGTAGTCCCGACGTATGGTCCTAGGGCTCAGGTCTCTCAGTTGGCTTTTCATAGCCGATCATTAAGAGTTGAAAACAGCAGGTCTGGGACAGGTAGGGGTTTCGTAACCGCAGGCAGAACAGTTGAAACTGGAATAGCAGCAAGGCCAGGCGGACTGGGGACAGCAAGGTGTCATCATGCCCGGTAGTCCTGACGTATGGTCCTAGGGCTCAGGTTCTCAGAGAGAAAGAGAGAACGAGAGAATTAGAGAGAGCATACTTAAATTCACACAGGACACTGGATAAGACAGGAGAAGTACTCCAGGTATAACCAACTAACCCCAGCCCCCCGACACATAAACTACTGCAGCATAAATACTGGAGGCTGAGACAGGAGCGGTCCGGAGACACTGTGGCCCCATCCGAAGAAACCCCCGGACAGGGCCAAACAGGAAGGATATAACCCCACCCACTCTGCCAAAGCACAGCCCCCGCACCACTAGAGGGAAATCCTCAACCACCAACTTACAATCCTGAGACAAGGCCGAGTATAGCCCACAGAGGTCTCCACTACAGCACAAACCAAGGGGGGGGGCGCCAACCCAGACAGGAAGATCATGTCAGTAACTCAACCCACTCAAGTGACGCACCCCTCCCAGGGACGGCATGAAAGAGCACCAGCAAGCCAGTGACTCAGCCCCTGCAACAGGGTTAGAGGCAGAGAACCCCAGTGGAGAGGGGAACCGGCATGGCAGAGACAGCAAGGGCTGTTCGTTGCTCCAGAGCCTTTCCGTTCACCTTCACACTCCTGGGCCAGACTACACTCAATCATATGACCTACTGAAGAGATAAGTCTTCAGTAAAGACTTAAAGGTTGAGACCGAGTCTGCGTCTCTCACATGGGTAGGCAGACTGTTCCATAAAAATGGAGATCTATAGGAGAAAGCCCTGCCTCCCGCTGTTTGCTTAGAAATTCTAGGGACAATTAGGAGGCCTGCGTCTTGTGACCGTAGCGTACGTATTGGTATGTACGGCAGGACCAACTCGGAAAGATAGGTAGGAGCAAGCCCATGTAACGCTTTATAGGTTAACAGTAAAACCTTGAAATCAGCCCTTGCCTTAACAGGAAGCCAGTGAAGGGAAGCTAGCACTGGAGTAATATGATCAAATTTCTTGGTTCTAGTCAGGATTCTAGCAGCCGTATTTAGCACTAACTGAAGTTTATTTAGTGCTTTATCCGGGTAGCCGGAAAATAGAGCATTGCAGTAGTCTAACCTAGAAGTAACAAATGCATGGATTAATTTTTCTGCATCATTTTTGGACAGAAAATTTCTGATTTTTGCAATGTTACGTAGATGGAAAAAAGCTGTCCTTGAAACAGTCTTGATATGTTCGTCAAAAGAGAGATCAGGGTCAAGAGTAACGCCGAGGTCCTTCACAGTTTTATTTGAGACGACTTTACAACCATCAAGATGAATTGTCAGATTTAACAGAAGATCTCTTTGTTTCTTGGGACCTAGAACAAGCATCTGTCACACCCTGGCCTTAGTTATCTTTGTTTTCATTAATATTTTAGTTAGGTCAGGGTGTGACATGGTGAAGTATGTGTTTTGGTTTGTCTAGGGGTTTGTAGGTTTATGGGGTAATGTCTTGTCTAGGTGTTTGTATGTTGATGGCTGCCTAGATTGGTTCTCAATTGGAGACAGCTGTGGTTTATTGTCTCTAATTGGGAGCCATATTTAAGGCAGCCATGGGCATCATGTGTTTGTGGGTAATTGTCTATGTTGAACGTTTGTTGCTTGTCTGTGCACTTACGTTATTTAGCTTCACGGTCGTTTGTTGTTTTGTAAGTTTTGGATAGTGTTCGGTTTCGTGTTTTTCTCTCTTCCAAAATTAAAGAGATGTATTTTGCACACGCTGCGCCTTGGTCCTCCTCTATGCTTGACGATCGTGACAGAATTACCCACCAATCTAGGACCAAGCGGCGTGTCAAGCGGCAACAGGACCCACCTACACAGGATTCATGGACATGGGAGGAGATACTGGATGGAAAGGGTCCTTGGGCACAACCGGGAGAAGTTCGCCTCCCTCGTGAAGAGCTGGAGGCAGCTAAAGCCGAGAGGAGGCGATATGAGGAGGCAGCACGGAGGCAAGGCTGGAAGCCCGTGAGCACTAGCCAAAAATTTCTTGGGGGGGGCCTTAAAGGGAGTGTGGCGAAGTCAGGTAGGAGACCTGCGCCTACTCCCTGTACTTACCGTGGAGAGCGAGAGTACGGGCAGACACCGTGTTACGCAGTAGAGCGCATGGTGTCTCCTGTACGCGTGCATAGCCCGGTTCGGTACATTCCAGCTCCACGTATCGGCCGGGCTAGATTGAGCGTTGAGCCGGATGTCATGAAGCCGGCCCAACGCATCTGGCCACCAGTGCGTCTCCTCGGGCCGGCTTACATGGCACCAGCCTTACGCATGGTGTCCCCGGTTCGCCTACATAGCCCGGTGCGGGTTATTCCACCTTCCCGTACTGGTCGGGCGACGGGGAGCATACAACCAGGTAAGGTTGGGCAGGCTCAGTGCTCAAGGGAGCCAGTAAGCCTGCACGGTCCGGTATTTCCGGCGCCACCTCCCCGTTCCAGCCCAGTACCACCAGTGCCTACACCACGCACCAAGCCTCCTGTGTGTCCCCAGAGTCCTGTGCGTCCTGTTGCTGCTCCCCGCACTAGCCCTGAGATGCGTGTCCTCAGCCCGGGACCACCAGTTCCGGCACCACGCATTAGGCCTTATGTGCGTCCCCAGGGTCCAGCATGCCCTGTTCCTTCTCCCCGCACTAGACCTGAGATGCGTGTCCTCAGCCCGGTACCTCCAGTTCCGGCACCACGCACCAGGCCTATAGGGCGTCTCGGCCGGCCAGAGTCTGCCGTCTGCCTAACGGCGCCTGAACTGCCCGTCTGCCCAACGCCGTCTGAACTGTCCGTCTGCCAAGCGCTGCATGAACTGCCCGTCTGTACTGAGCCTGCTAAGCCGCCCGTCTGCCATGAGCCTTCAGAGCCGTCCGCCAGACCGGAGACGCTAAAGCCTTCCGCCAGACAGGAGCCGCTAGAGCCTTCCGCCAGACAGGATCAGCCAGAGCCTTCCGCCAGACAGGATCAGCCAGAGCCTTCCGCCAGACAGGATCAGCCAGAGCCTTCCGCCAGCCATGAGCAGCCAGATCCGTCAGCCAGCCATGAGCAGCCAGATCCGTCAGCCAGCCATGAGCAGCCAGATCCTTCAGCCAGCCATGAGCAGCCAGATCCGTCAGCCAGCCATGAGCAGCCAGATCCGTCAGCCAGCCATGAGCAGCCAGATCCGTCAGCCAGCCATGAGCAGCCAGATCCGTCAGCCAGCCATGAGCCGTCCAGCCAGGATCCGCCAGAGCCGTCCAGCCAGGATCCGCCAGAGCCGTCCAGCCAGGATCCGCCAGAGCCGTCCAGCCAGGATCCGCCAGAGCCGTCCAGCCGGGATCCGCCAGAGCCGTCCAGCCAGGATCCGCCAGCCAGCCAGGATCCGCCAGAGCCAGCCAGCCAGGATCCGCCATTCAGTCCGGTGCTGCCCCTTAGTCCGGTGCTGCCCCTTAGCCCGGTGCTGCCCCTTATCCTGGTGCTGCCCCTTATCCTGGTGCTGCCCCATATCCTGGTGCTGCCCCTTATCCTGGTGCTGCCCCTTAGTCCGGTGCTGCCCCTTAGTCCGGTGCTGCCTCTTAGTCCGGTGCTGCCCCTTAATCCAGTGGGGTTAAGTTGGAGGGTGGTCATTTGGAGGAGGCTACGAAAGCGGGTAGTGACTATGGTGGGGTGGGGACCACGACCAGTGCCAGAGCCGCCACCGTGGACAGACGCCCACCCAGACCCTCCCCTAGACTTTATGCTGGTGCGCCCGGAGTTCGCACCTTAAGGGGGGGGTTATGTCACACCCTGGCCTTAGTTATCTTTGTTTTCATTAATATTTTAGTTAGGTCAGGGTGTGACATGGTGAAGTATGTGTTTTGGTTTGTCTAGGGGTTTGTAGGTTTATGGGGTAATGTCTTGTCTAGGTGTTTGTATGTTGATGGCTGCCTAGATTGGTTCTCAATTGGAGACAGCTGTGGTTTATTGTCTCTAATTGGGAGCCATATTTAAGGCAGCCATGGGCATCATGTGTTTGTGGGTAATTGTCTATGTTGAACGTTTGTTGCTTGTCTGTGCACTTACGTTATTTAGCTTCACGGTCGTTTGTTGTTTTGTAAGTTTTGGATAGTGTTCGGTTTCGTGTTTTTCTCTCTTCCAAAATTAAAGAGATGTATTTTGCACACGCTGCGCCTTGGTCCTCCTCTATGCTTGACGATCGTGACAGCATCTCTGTTTTGTCCGAGTTTAAAAGTAAAAAGTTTTCAGCCATCCACTTCCTTATGTCTGAAACACAGGCTTCTAGCGAGGGCAATTTTGGGGCTTCACCATGTTTCATTGAAATGTACAGCTGTGTGTCATCCGCATAGCAGTGAAAGTTAACATTATGTTTTCGAATAACATCCCCAAGAGGTAAAATATATAGTGAAAACAATAGTGGTCCTAAAACGGAACCTTGAGGAACACCGAAATGTACAGTTGATTTGTCGGAGGACAGACCATTCACAGAGACAAACTGATATCTTTCCGACAGGTAAGATCTAAACCAGGCCAGAACTTGTCCGTGTAGACCAATTTGGGTTTCCAGTCTCTCCAAAAGAATGTGGTGATCGATGGTGTCAAAGGCAGCACTAAGGTCTAGTAGCACGAGGACAGATGCAGAGCCTCGGTCTGACGCCATTAAAAGGTCATTTACCACCTTCACAAGTGCAGTCTCAGTGCTATGATGGGGTCTAAAACCAGACTGAAGCATTTCGTATACATTGTTTGTCTTCAGAAAGGCAGTGAGTTGCTGCGCAACAGCTTTTTCTAAAATTTTTGAGAGGAATGGAAGATTCGATATAGGCCGATAGTTTTTTATATTTTCCGGGTCAAGGTTTGGCTTTTTCAAGAGAGGCTTTATCACTGCCACTTTTAGTGAGTTTGGTACACATCCGGTGGATAGAGAGCTGTTTATTATGTTCAACATAGGAGGGCCAAGCACAGGAAGCAGCTCCTTCAGCAGTTTAGTAGGAATAGGATCCAGTATGCAGCTTGAAGGTTTAGAGGCCATGATTATTTTCATCATTGTGCCAAGAGATATAGTACTAAAACACTTAAGTGTCTCTCCCGATCCCAGGCCCTCGCAGAGCTGTGCAGATCCAGGACAGCTAAGCCCTGGAGGAATACGCAGATTCAAAGAGGAGTCCGTAATTTGCTTTCTAATGGTCATGATCTTTTCCTCAAAGAAGTTCATGAATTTATTACTGCTGAAGTGAAAGCCATCCTCTCTTGGGGAATGCTGCTTTTTAGTTAGCTTTGCAACAGTATCAAAAAGAAATTTTGGATTATTCTTATTTTCCTCGATTAAGTTGGAAAAGTAGGATGATCGAGCAGCAGTGAGGGCTCTTCGGTACTGCACGGTACTGTCTTTCCAAGCTAGTCGGAAGACTTCCAGTTTGGTGTGGCGCCATTTCCGTTCCAATTTCCTGGAAGCTTGCTTCAAAGCTCGGGTATTTTCTGTATACCAGGGAGCTAGTTTCTTATGACAAATGTTTTTCGTTTTTAGGGGTGCAACTGCATCTAGGGTATTGCGCAAGGTTAAATTGAGTTCCTCAGTTAAGTGGTTAACTGATTTTTGTCCTCTGACGTCCTTGGGTAGGCAGAAGGAGTCTGGAAGGGCATCAAGGAATTTTTGTGTTGTCTGAGAATTTATAGCACGACTTTTGATGCTCCTTGGTTGGGGTCTGAGCAGATTATTTGTTGCGATTGCAAACGTAATAAAATGGTGGTCCGATAGTCCAGGATTTTGTGGAAAAACATTAAGATCTACAACATTTATTCCATGGGACAAAACTAGGTCCAGAGTATGACTGTGGCAGTGAGTAGGTCCAGAGACATGTTGGACAAAACCCACTGAGTCGATGATGGCTCCGAAAGACTTTTGGAGTGGGTCTGTGGACTTCTCCATGTGAATATTAAAATCACCAAAAATTAGAATATGATCTGCTATGACTACAAGGTCTGATAGGAATTCAGGAAACTCAGAGAGGAACGCTGTATATGGCCCAGGAGGCCTGTAAACAGTAGCTATAAAAAGTGATTGAGTAGGCTGCATAGATTTCATGACTAGAAGCTCAAAAGATGAAAACGCCATTTTTTTTTTGTAAATTGAAATTTGCTATCGTAAATGTTAGCAACACCTCCGCCTTTGCGGGATGCACGGGGAATATGGTCACTAGTGTAACCAGGAGGTGAGGCCTCATTTAACACAGCAAATTCATCAGGCTTAAGCCATGTTTCAGTCAGGCCAATCACATCAAGATTATGATCAGTGATTAGTTCATTGACTATGACTGCCTTTGAAGTGAGGGATCTAACATTAAGTAACCCTATTTTGAGATGTGAGGTATCACGATCTCTTTCAATAATGGCAGGAATGGAGGAGGTCTTTATCCTAATAAGATTGCTAGGGTGAACACCGCCATGTTTAGTTTTGCCCAACCTAGGTCGAGGCACAGACACAGTCTCAATGGGTATGGCTGAGCTGACTACACTGACTATGCTATTGGCAGACTCCACTAAGCTGGCAGGTTGGCTAACAGCCTGCTGCCTGGCCTGCACCCTATTTCACTGTGGGGCTAGAGGAGTTAGAGCCCTATCTATGTTGGTAGATAAGAGGAGAGCACCCCTCCAGCTAGGATGGAGTCCGTCACTCCTCAGCAGGTCAGGCTTGGTCCTGTTTGTGGGTGAGTCCCAGAAAGAGGGCCAATTATCCACAAATGTTATCTTTTGGGAGGGGCAGAAAACAGTTTTCAACCAGCGATTGAGTGCTGAGACTCTGCTGTAGAGCTCGTCACTTCCCCTAACTGGGAGGGGGCCAGAGACAATTACTCGATGCCGACACATCTTTCTAGCTGATTTACACGCTGAAGCTATGTTGCACTTGGTGACCTCTGACTGTTTCATCCTAACATCGTTGGTGCCTCTCTCTCCCTCTCCCCCTCTCCTCCTCTTCCTCTCTCCCCCCTCTCCTCTTCCTCTCTCCCCCTCTCCCCCTCTCCTCTTCTCCCCCTCTCCTCCTCTCCCCTCTTCTCCCTCTCTCCTCCTCTCCACCCTCTCCTCTTCTCCCTCTCTCCCCCTCTCCCCCATCTCCTCTCCTCCTCTCCTCCTCTCCTCCTCTCCCCTTCCTCTCATCTCCCTCTCTCAACCTCCTCTCCCTCTCTCCTCCTCTCCCCACTCTCCTCTCCTCTGCCACATTACTCTCTTCCTCCTCCCTCCCTCCCTCTTCCCCTCTTCTTTTCCCTCCCCTTACATTATATAATATATATTTGAGGAGGGGAGGGAGAGAGAGAGAGAGAGGGAGGGAGGGAGGAGGAAGAGAGTAATGTGGCAGACGTTGAGAGGGGGAGGGAAAGGGGAGGAGAGAGGGAGGAGAGGGAGAGATGGGAGAGAGAGAATATATTATTATCACTGACTTCTCACAAGTGATGTCATCATAACCAGTAACCTTTTCCACTCTTGGCCCACCCCAGCCTGACCCTGACATATAGCATCAGGCCTGTTGAGTTGACTTGGGTAACAGACCTCTAGCTTCTACACCACATCCCCACTTCTCCTGCTCTAACATGAGACCTCATCAGTACTCATTTTGGGTGCTGGTACTGTTTATATTTAGGTGCTGGAACATTAACCAATATTCTATAAGAGGTGAACTCAAGCAGTAGAAAGTTTTATGTGACTTTCCCAAGTCAAGCACTGATGATAATGTAAGATATTATAGCACACACTATGTGAACTTTGCTGCTCTGTCAGCAGTTTCCTGTGGGGGTTTTCAAAACAGATCATTTTGCGTTCATTTTGAGTTCAACCAGTGATCCAAGATAAGTTGCTAAGAAGTTTATCTCACATCAAAGACCTAATGAACTAATGAGATAGAAGTCATATAGCCTAGCAGTATTGTCCACTCTTCAGTCCACTCTTCATGACTGTAGACTTGTATAGCTCAGTGGAGCCCCAGTTAGAGACAGATATGATACCTGCAGTGATATTGATGATCTTGTTCTGGAGCACAGGTAGGATGCTGTTATACTGATATACACTTATGACAGTTACTGAGATAGAGGAGGGAGTGGGGAGAGAGAGGAGGGAAGGGAGAGAGGATGGAGTGTGGAGAGAGAGGAGGGAAGGGAGAGAGGAGGGAGTGGGGAGTGGGGAGAGAGAGAGAGAGGAGCAGAGCGAGAGAGAGAGGGGGGAGAGAGATGAGTAGAGAGAGATAGAAAGAGAGAGAGGAGTAGAGAGAGAGAGAGAGAGAGAGAGAGAGGAGTAGAGAGAGCGAGAGAGAGGAGGGGAGGGGAGGGGAGGGGAGAGAGGAGGGAGTGGGGAGAGATGGGAGGGGAGGGGACAGAGCATAGCCATATACACTTGTGACAGTTACTGAGATATGATTTATATTGTAAGATATATGATCATTTACAGGGCTAGTAAAAGAAAATACAACTGAAAGCAGACAGTAAAAACCTCAAAGTCTCAAAGCAGGACAATGACGTTATCACCTGTAAATGTACTTTACTGTAGCATAACTGTCCATCTGGGGACAGGCACTAATGTCAGTTAAGTTGTGATGGTGTCATGCATCTGACTGTTGTATATTCAGTGTGTCAATGATTGATTGTATATGTCTCTATGTAAATGAAAGAGAGTATATATTATATATTTTATATTGGTCATCTGTTGGAGGGGGGGGGGGTAAATGCTAGATGCCACAAAACACACACCCCGCACACACACACACATTCAGGGGAATGTCTTTACACAAAGCCACACTGAGACACTTTGGACTAACTCCTTGATGAGATCCACAACAAGGGACTTTTTTAATGCCTTCCAAGGCCTGTCTTAATGAATTGGACCTGGAGTTCCTATCAGCTCAAAACAATTAGTTTGAATGTCGTATAGAGCTGCTCTTTCTTTTTAAACAATCTTAAGAGCTCTCATTTTATTGTGAGGAACTGTAGTTTATCAGACCTTTTTCTGTTCTGTCCTCTGTTGTGTGAGTGATCAGGTCACAGACTCAGGTCTGTTCCAATGATAGAGGTCTGTGACCTGAGTCAAGATCAACAAGCCTGATGCTATATGTCAGGAAGAGAGAGAGAACTAGAGAGAGAGAGAGAGAGAGTGTGAGAGAGAGAGGAGAGAGAACGAGGAGAGAGGAGGGTGTGGGGAGAGAGAGGAGGTGAGGGGACAGAGAGTAGGGAGTTGTGGGAGAGAGGAGGGAGTGGAGCGAGAGAGGAGGGAGTGGGGAGAGAAAGGAGGGAGTGGGGAGAGAGAGGAGTGAGTGGTGTTCAATTAGAGTTCAATGTGTCAAATCGGAGGGCCTGTTGTCTGGACCTATGGCAGTCTCTATGGGGGTCCCACAGGGTTCAATTCCCAGGCCGACCCTATTCTCTGTGTATATCAATGATGTCGCCCTTGCTGCTGGTGACTCTCAGATCCACATCTACGCAGACGACACCATTTTGTATACATCTGGCCCTTCATTGGACACTATGTTAACAAACCTCCAAACGAGCTTCAATGCCATACAACACTCCTTCCGCAGCCCCCAACTGCTCTTAAATGCTAGTAAAACTAAATGCATGCTCTTCAATCGAACGCTGCTTGCACCCGCCCGCCCGACTAGAATCACTCGGCGGGTCTGACTTAGAATATGTGGACAACTACACATACCTTGGTGTCTGGTTAGACGGTAAACTCTCCTTCCAGACTCACATTAAGCATCTCCAATCCAAAGTTAAATCTAGAATCTGCTTCCTATTTCGCAACAAAGCCTCCTTCACTCATGCTGCCAAACTTGCCCTCGTAAAACGGACTATCCTACCGATCCATGACTTCGGCAATGTCATTTACAAAATAGCCTCCAACACTCTACTCAGCAAATTGTATGTAGTCTATCACACTGCCATCCGTTTTGTCTCCAAAGCACCATATACTACCCACCACTGTGACCTGTACGCTCTTGTTGGCTCGTCCTCACTACATATTCGTCGCCAAACCCACTGGCTCCAGGCCATCTATGAATCACTGCTAGGCAAATCCCTGCCTTATCTTAGCTCATTGGTCACCATAGCAACACCCACCCGTAGTATGCGCTCCAGCAGGTACAGTGGGGAAAAAATGTATTTAGTCAGCCACCAATTGTGCAAGTTCTCCCACTTAAAAATATGAGAGAGGCCTGTAATTTTCATCATAGGTACACGTCAACTATGACAGACAAAATGAGAATTTTTTTCTCCAGAAAATCACATTGTAGGATTTGTAATTTATTTATTTGCAAATTATGGTGGAAAATAAGTATTTGGTCAAAAACAAAAGTTTCTCAATACTTTGTTATATACCCTTTGTTGGCAATGACACAGGTCAAACGTTTTCTGTAAGTCTTCACAAGGTTTTCACACACTGTTGCTGGTATTTTGGCCCATTCCTCCATGCAGATCTCCTCTAGAGCAGTGATGTTTTGGGGCTGTCGCTCGGCAACACAGACTTTCAACTCCCTCCAAAGATTTTCTATGGGGTTGAGATCTGGAGACTGGCTAGGCCACTCCAGGACCTTGAAATGCTTCTTACGAAGCCACTCCTTCGTTGCCCGAGTGGCGTGTTTGGGATCATTGTCATGCTAAAAGACCCAGCCACGTTTAATCTTCAATGCCCTTGCTGATGGAAGGAGGTTTTCACTCAAAATCTCATGATACATGCCCCCATTCATTCTTTCCTTTACACGGATCAGTCGTCCTGGTCCCTTTGCAGAAAAACAGCCCCAAAGCATGATGTTTCCATCCCCATGCTTCACAGTAAGCAGGGGGACACGTCTGCACTGCAGGATTTGAGTCCCTGGCGGCGTAGTGTGTTACTGATGGTAGGCTTTGTTACTTTGGTCCCAGCTCTCTGCAGGTCATTCACTAGGTACCCCCGTGTGGTTCTGGGATTTTTGCTCACCGTTCTTGTGATCATTTTGACCCCACGGGGTGAGATCTTGCGTGGAGCCCCAGATCGAGGGAGATTATCAGTGGTCTTGTATGTCTTCCATTTCCTAATAATTGCTCCCACAGTTGATTTCTTCAAACCAAGCTGCTTACCTATTGCAGATTCAGTCTTCCCAGCCTGGTGCAGGTCTACAATTTTGTTTCTGGTGTCCTTTGACAGCTCTTTGGTCTTGGCCATAGTGGAGTTTGGAGTGTGACTGTTTGAGGTTGTGGACAGGTGTCTTTTATACTGATAACAAGTTCAAACAGGTGCCATTAATACAGGTAACGAGTGGAGGACAGAGTAGCCTCTTAAAGAAGAAGTTACAGGCCTGTGAGAGCCAGAAATCTTGCTTGTTTGTAGGTGACCAAATACTTATTTTCCACCATAATTTGCAAATAAATTCATAAAAAATTATACAATGTGATTTTCTGGATTTTTTTTTCTCAATTTGTCTGTCATAGTTGACGTGTACCTATGATGAAAATTACAGGCCTCTCTTGCACAATTGGTGGCTGACTAAATACTTTGTTTCCCCACTCTATATCTCACTGGTCATCCCCAAAATCAACACCTCCTTTGGCCGCCATTCCTTAAAGTTCTCTGCTGCCAATGACTGGAACAAATTGCAAAAATCTCTGAAGCTGGATACTCTTATCTCCCTCACTAACTTTAAGCATCAGTTGTCAGAGCCCCTTACCGATCACTGCACCTGTACACAGCCCATCTGAAATTAGCCCACCCAACTACCTCATCCCTATATTGTTATTTATTTTACTCATTTTCACCCCAGTATCTCTATTTGCACATCATCTCTTGCACATCTATCATTCCAGTGTTAATACTAATTGTAATTATTTTGCACTATAGCCTATTTATTGCCTTACCTCCATAACTTTTACATTTGAACACACTGTATATATATTTTCTGTTGTATTTATGACTTTTTGTTTTGTTTTTACCCCATATGTAACTATGTGTTTTTATCGCACTGCTTTGCTTTATCTTGGCCAGGTCGCAGTTGTAAATGAGAACTTGTTCTCAACTCGCTTACCTGGCTAAATAAAGGTGAAATAAAAAAAAATTAAGTAAAAGTGGAGAGAGAGAGGAGGGAGAGGAATAGAGAGTAGGGAGTGGGGAGAGAGAGGTGGGGAGGGGACATAGAGGAGGGAGTGGGGAGAGAGAGGAGGGGAGGGGAGGGGACAAAGAGGAGGGAGTGGGGAGAGAGAGGAGGGAGTGGGGAGAGAGAGGAGGGGAGGGGACATAGAGGAGTGAGTGGGGAGAGAGTGGAGGGAGTGGGGGGAGAGAGGAGGGGAGGGGGAGAGAGAGGAGGGAGTGGGGAGAGAGAGTAGTGGAGGGGACATAGAGGAGGGAAATGGGGAGAGAGAGGAGGGAGTGGGGAGAGAGAGGAAGGAGTGGGCAGAGAGAGGAGGGAGTGGGGGGAGAGAGGAGGGGAGGGGGAGAGAGAGGAGGGAGTGGGGAGAGAGAGTAGGAGAGTGGGGAGAGAGAGGAGGGAGTGGGGAGAGAGAGGAGGGAGTGGGGAGAGAGAGTAGGGGAGGGGACATAGAGGAGGGAGTGGGGAGAGAGAGGAGGGAGTGGGGAGAGAGAGGAGGGGAGGGGGAGAGAAAGGAGGGAGTGGGGAGAGAGAGTAGGGAGTGGGGAGAGAGAGGAGGGGAGGGGACATAGAGGAGGGAGTGGGGAGAGAGAGGAGGGGAGGGGGAGAGAAAGGAGGGAGTGGGGAGAGAGAGGAGGGAGTGGGGAGAGAGAGGAGGGGAGGGGGAGAGAAAGGAGGGAGCTCTCCTTGTCCCAGAATCGCTCAGAATGCACCGCACAGCCCATTGACCTAGTATGGGCATCGTTTCCCATCTCCTCCAAGTATATCTGCTGTTGTGAATGTTAGACTCCACTCTGTGAGCGACATCGATCTGCAGGAGATTGTAGACTCCTAAATTGATTGTGCAGTTTGTTTAGGCGATTTTACAGCTAGCTAGCTACTTCACATGCTAATATTGTATTTTTATTATTTGTGTAGCCAGCCCTGTTGTATAAATATTTGACTCAAAAATTAGTCAACTTAAAAATATTTCTCAAGAGACTGCAACTTGTGAATTTAGAAATTATACTTTTATTATTCGCATAACAAAGCCGAGCTTGCTCCATGGAGCAACTGTCTTCCTTTGGCTTAGAGCTCCCTTTTATACACAAATGCATAATCATGTTACATAGCATATAAAGTCACTCCCCTTAGGGCAAATTATTAACTCATTTTAGTGCCACTCTACCCTTATCTTTCAATGTCCAGAGGTCACATGTGGTTTACTCCAAAAGGCCATGGGCGCTTTTCCATATGAGGCCTCTTCCCTAATCTCATTATATTGGTGGCAGACCCTTTCTTAAAAACAATACACATACATACATTAATGCATGTTTACACACTGTATTGGCTATATTCCGTATTTGAGCTGCATCTGGATTACAAAATGTCAATCATGTTTACTATATTTTACCTTTGACATTTCCCAACTTTTTGCCTTAATGATACATAATTTATTACCATA
Source organism: Coregonus lavaretus (assembly GCF_964263955.1). Classification (NCBI taxonomy): domain Eukaryota; kingdom Metazoa; phylum Chordata; class Actinopteri; order Salmoniformes; family Salmonidae; genus Coregonus; species Coregonus lavaretus. Next base: position 29,249 of record NW_028157093.1, on the reverse strand, counting down.
GCCCATAGAGAGAGCATTGCATTGTGGATTTTGTAGTCTACTTGAGCTGCAACAGATTTCCACAACGAGTTTCCATGTTGCTACCAACATTATTATAACGCCAAAATGAAACATTTGTTTACAAAAATTGTTTGCACATATTAGTGTTATTTAACACTGTAAATTAAAGGAATGAGTGGCTTTGTGTGGATTTCTCCTTTAATGTGTAGATTTTCATTTTGTATGTCATGATTTTCTTCATTCTTTGGTTGAGTTTGTTTGTCTTTATACTTCCTTGTTGATTGTAGGCCAAAGTAATTCCTTTGATGTATGCCTTATATTTCAATGCATGTGTAGGATTTATCTGGGATAGTTTGCATTCACAGTCAGCTGTTTTATGCTCCAGTTACTTTCCCATTGATGTCAGTATTTGAAGTCAGCCTTTGAATCGTGTATTATGCATCTATTTCATTGCACTGTATGCACTGTTCCACAAGTAGGCTAAATGAGTCAATGGGGAGGTTGAGTAGTGAGATGAGGTTGAGTAGTACATTGTACACTCCATTCCACAGACCTTTAAACCTAATATGAACCTAATATTGCAGTGATAATTCATGTCTGGGGTCATTTTGTTAGTTTTTGCTGTTCTCCAAATAGTATTTTCGAGTTTTTAAGTACAGTAAATGAGCTTCAACTGGTGGGGGGATTTCTGCACAGCCCATTTAGCCATACCCTAGGTTTAGCTGCATTTCAACACACCCCATTTAGCCATACCCTAGGTTTAGCTGTATTTCTACACCCCCAAACTACTTCCTGCGGCTATGGGACAGAGGGGGAGGGGAGGGGAGATGGAGAGTGAGAGAGAAGAGGAGTAGAGAGAGGGAGATGTCTAAAGAGATAGGGCTGACAGACTAACACGCAGTCAACTGAATATCTTTTCATAACTGACTTCTCACCAGTGATGTCATCATAACCAGTAATCTTTTCCACTCTTCCACTCCTGGTACAGCTCAGCTTGACCTCTGACCTATGAAATTAATGATTTCAAAAACAGACAAAAGCAAAGGTAATAAATTATATATAAACTCATCTGCAAAGAGAGGTTCACCTTTCCACGGAAGGGGAATGTGTGTACACATGGGTGTTATTGCATCATACCAACTATAAGCCTATCTTCCCCATCACATCACGTGTGTTGTTGCACCATACCAACTATAAGCCTATCTTCTCCATCACATCATGAAAGGTCATGTTGATGTTCATTTCTCCTCTCTTTTGCCCCTCCCCATCTCCCTCTCTCTCTCTCAGTTCAATTCAAAGGGGTTTCATTGACATGGGAAGCATATGTTAACATTGAAAAAGCAAGTGAAATAAACAATCACAAACAGTAAACTTAAAACACACAAAAGTTTCAAAAGATAAAGTAATTTGAAATGTTAATAATTTAACTATATAAAAAAACAAAAAATAAAAATGAGTGTATCAGTCCTGACCTGTATAGGCCGTCGGTCAATACACTGTAAATGAAATATAAACTAGCTGGCTCCACTAGGGCCCTCTCAGCCAGCTGGCTCCACTAGGCCCTCTCAGCCAGCTGGCTCCACTAGGGCCCTCTCAGCCAGCTGGCTCCACTAGGCCCTCTCAGCCAGGTGGCTCCACTAGGGCCCTCTCAGCCAGCTGGCTCCACTAGGGTGCTCTCAGCCAGGTGGCTCCACTAGGGCCCTCTCAGCCAGGTGGCTCCACTAGGGCCCTCTCAGCCAGCTGGTGTTTGTAGGAGAGTGTGAGCTGTCTGTGCAAAAAGTAGAAGTACAAATGGCTGAGAGTTTTGATAACTATATAAAAGAAAGATTAAAGTATTTTCACTGCCTTTCAACATTAAGGAACTTTAAGCCAATATTCTATAAGAGGTGAACTCAAGCAGTAGAAAGTTAGAGGTGATATTATATAACACACTATGTGAAACATTGCTGCAAGACAGATCAGTTTGCTGTGTTTAGCTGGGCTCAACCACTGATCCAAGATAAGTTGCTCAGAAGTTTATCTCACATCATGAGAGGGCCTAGTGGAGCCAGTGGGTTCGATCCCCGGGACCACCCATACACAAAAATGTATGCACGCATGACTGTAAGTCGCTTTGGATAAAAGCGTCTGCTAAATGGCATATTATTATTATTTTATCATTGAAGTAAGGAACTAATGAGATAGAAATCATATAGCCTAGCAGTATTTTCCACTCTTCAGTCCACTCTTCATGACAGTAGACTTGTATAGCTCAGTGGAGCCCCAGTTAGAGACAGATATGATACCGGCAGTGATATTGATGATCCTGTTCTCGAGCATATGTTTTGATATTGTAAGATATATGATCATTTGCATGGTTAGTAAATAACATGCAACTGGATGCAGACAGTAAAAATCTGTCTTAAAGCAGGACAATGATGTAATCACCAGTAAATGTAATTTACTGTAGCATAACTGTCACGATCGTTGACGGAAGCGGACCAAGGCGCAGCGTGATAGGCGTACATACTTTATTTAGTACACACACGAACCAAAACAATAAACCAAACGATACGTGAAGTCCTAGGTCATAACACAAACCAAACGGAACAAGATCCCACAAAATAACAGTGCCAAACAGGCTGCCTAAGTATGGTCCCCAATCAGAGACAACAAGCAACAGCTGCCTCTGATTGGGAACCACCCTGGCCAACATAGATCTAAACGATCTAGAACACAAACATAGAAAACTAAACAATGAAACCTACACACCCTGGCTCAACATTAAAGAGTCCCCAGAGCCAGGGCGTGACAGGCCCCTCACCCCCTCTCTCTCTCTCACTCTCTCTCTCAGTTCAATTCAAAGGGGTTTCATTGACATGGGAAGCATATGTTAACATTGACAAAGCAAGTGAAATAAACAATCACAAACAGTAAACTTTAAACACACAAAAGTTTCAAAAGAGAAAGTCATTTGAAATGTTAATAATTTAACTATATAAAAAAACAAAAAATAAAAATGAGTGTATCAGTCCTGACCTGTATAGGCCGTCGGTCAATACACTGTAAATGAAATATAAACTAGCTGGCTCCACTAGGCCCTCTCAGCCAGGTGGCTCCACTAGGCCCTCTCAGCCAGGTGGCTCCACTAGGGTGCTCTCAGCCAGGTGGCTCCACTAGGCCCTCTCAGCCAGGTGGCTCCACTAGGGCCCTCTCAGCCAGGTGGCTCCACTAGGGCCCTCTCAGCCAGGTGGCTCCACTAGGGTCATCTCAGCCAACTGGTGTTTGTAGGAGAGTGTGAGCTTGTGCAAAAAGTAGAAGTACAAATGGCAAGGGAAATGAAATAAACTGATAAATCTAGGCCTAGGTTTTATTTACTGTGGTGTTTGTTCTCCACTGGTTACCCTATTCTTATCACAACAGGTCACACATTTTGCTGCCATGATTGCACGCTGCTGTATTTCACCTAACAGATACGGGAGCTTATCAATATTATATTTGTTTTCAAATTATTTGGGGGTCCTTGTAATCTGAGGGAAATATGTCTCTCTCACATCATTGTACATTTGGCAGGAGGTTAGGAAGTGCAGCTCAGTTTCCACCTCATTTTGTGGGCAGTGTGGCACATAGCCTGTCTTCTCTCTACCTATGGTGATTTTCGGGATGTGGAAGGCAGACATACAGGCGGATGAAGTAGATTGAAATGCAGCCCATGCAAAAAAAACTGAAGTTGAGTAGTACATTGTACACTCCATTCCACAGACCTTTAAACCTAATATAAACCTAACATTGCAGTGAGTTTTAGAGTCTGGGGGCATTTTTTTTAGTTTCTGATGTTCTCCAAATAGTATTTGAGAGTTTTTAAGTACAGTAAATGAGCTTCAACTGGTGGGGGGATTTCTACACACCCCACTTAGCCATACCCTAGGTTTAGCTGTATTTCAACACAACAAAACAACTTCCTGCGGCTATAGGACAGAGGAGGAGGGGAGATGGAGAGTGAGAGAGAAGAGGAGAGAGAGGGAGATGTCAACAGAGATAGGGCTGACAGACTAACACGCAGTCAACTGAATATCTTTTCATTACTGACTTCTCACCAGTGATGTCATCATAACCAGTAACTTTTTCCATATGTGTCTCTCATATCATCGTACATTTGGCAGGAGGTTAGGAAGTGCAGCTCAGTTTCCACCTCATTTTGTGGGCAGTGGGCACATAGCCTGTCTCCTCTCTGCCTATGGTGACTTCTCTCAATAGCAAGGCGATGCTCACTGAGTCTGTTCATTGTCTCCTCCGTTTTCTATCAGTCACAGTGGTCAGATAGTCTGCCACCGTATACTGTCTGTTTAGGGCCAAATAGCATTTAAGGTCACTTTGAGGTTTTGTAATGTTTTCCAGTATAATTTTATGTTTGTTTGGTTATGATTTGTTTGGGCCAGATTGTCTGAGGGCTGTCTTGAGGCATTGTTGGGTTAGTAGTGGTTTGTGAACTTGGCTTCAGGACAAGCTGGAAGAAGGGACTTTTCTCTATGTTTATCTCTTGGCATTTCAGGTCTTTGTAGTGGTAGGAGTGGTGGTCGCTTGTTAGGTGGTTAAACAAATTGATGGCTCGTTTGCAGTGGTGATTTTAGCATGTCAATCTTACATTTACATTACATTTACGTCATTTAGCAGACGCTCTTATCCAGAGCGACTTACAGGAGCAATTAGGGTTAAGTGCCTTGCTCAAGGGCACATCGACAGATTTTTCACCTAGTCGGCTCGGGGATTAGAACCAGCGACCTTTTGGTTACTGGCACAATGCTCTTAACCACTAAGCTACCTGCCGCCCCAATCTTGGTGGGGCAAACAACAATTTTTTTGGGGGGAGATGCATGCTAGCGACACCACAACACAATAAACATAATAATAATAATAATAATAATAATAATAATAATAATAATAATAATAATAATTAATTAATCTAAACAATACATTACATGCACTATAACGGTGACAAAAGGTGCCCACAAACTTTTAGGGTCTACATTAAGTTGTCAAAGATACCAAAGATAACCCTGAAGGAGCTGCAAAGCTCCACAGCGGAGATTGGAGTCTCTGTCCATAGGACCACTTTAAGCCATACACTCCACAGAGCTGGGCTTTATGGAAGAGTGGCCAGAAAAAGCCATTGTTTAAAGAAAAAAATAAGCAACCACGTTTCGTTTTTGCCAAAGGCATGTGGGAGACTCCCCAAACATATGGAAGAAGGTACTCTGGTCTTTTTGGCCATCAAGGAAAATGCTATGTCTGGCGCAAACGCAACACCTCTCATCACCCCGAGAACACCATCACCACATTGAAGCATGGTGGTGGCAATATCATGCTGTGGGGATGTTTTTCATCGGCAGGGACTGGGAAACTGGTCACAATTGAAGGAGTGATGGATGGCGCTAAATACAGGGAAATTCTTGAGGGAAACCTGTTTCAGTCTTCCAGAGATTTGAGACTGGGATGGAGGTTCACCTTCCTGCTGGACAATGACCCTAAGCATAGTGCTAAAGCAACACTGAAGTGGTTTAAGGAGAAACATTTAAATGTCTTGGAATGGCCTAGTCAAAGCCCAGACCTCAATCCAATTGAGAATCTGTGGTATGACTTAAAGATTGCTGTACACCAGCGGAACCCATCCAACTTGAAGGAGCTGGAGCAGTTTTGCCTTGAAGAATGGGCAAATTTCTTGTTTGTTTCACAATAAAACATGTTTTTACATCTTCAAAGTGGTAGGCATGTTGTGGAAATGAAATGTTACAAACCCCGAAAAAATCATTTTTAATTCCAGGTTGTAAGGCAACAAAATAAGAAAAATTCCAAGGGGGGTGAATAGTTTCGCAAGACACTGTACACAACTGAAATATTTGATTATTTCATAGTCATTTCCTTTTTTTTTTTTTGGCAATTTAATGTTCACTGTTTTTTGCTTTGAAATTTCCCTTAAAAAGCTCTAAAACCATTGTAATGCAATTGTTTGATAATGCATTTCATGTTTTTTTTAATTATCGAATTCGAAAACCGTAATTTTTTTGTAGTAAACGAACCGAAACCGAACAGACCTAAAAAAGCACAAATTTCTCAGCATTAACACACACACATACACACACACACACACACACACACACACACACACCTTTTGATTGTCGTTCCAAAAGCAAGTTTTGTTTTTAAATTCTTAAAACAAAGACAGATTAGATGTTGTGGGACATAAATGTTCAATTATACCAATGTCATTAGTTCCTCCATTTAGCTGTATAGTGTCCTATTAGCATTTAGGTGTATAGTGACCTATTAGCATTTAGCTGTATAGTGACCTATTAGCATTTAGCTGTATAGTGTAGAGCCCCGTGGGCCCTGGTCAATAGTAGTGAGTGCTCTATATAGGGAACAGGGTACCATTGAATATAGGGTGAAGTTTTCCCTACACGCTGATCTTGGGTTAGTTTTGCATTTCCCCCACTAATGGATAAGGTTAGGATTGGGGGAGGAGAAGCTGATCCTAGATCTGTACCTCGGGGAAACTTTACCTGTACTTTCTTCACTGCAGTTTGGTGGAGTATGAAAGATGAACATTGAAATATTTCTCTCTGGGAGAAACTCAGCCAGTTACACCATTACCCACACACTCAGGGAGAATCTCAGCCAGTTACACCATGACCCAGACACTCTGGGAGAATCTCAGCCAGTTACACCATGACCCAGACACTCTGGGAGAATCTCAGCCAGTTACACCATGACCCAGACACTCTGGGAGAATCTCAGCCAGTTACACCATTACCCAGACACTCTCTGACGGGGCCCATGTCCACCTCTCTGACGGGCCCTTTGTCCTTCTCTCATATGGGGCCCATGTCCTCCTCTCTGACGGGCCCCATGTCCTCCTCTCTGACGGGGCCAATGTCCACCTCTCTGACGGGCCCCTTGTCCTCCTCTCTGACGGGCCCCATGTCCACCTCTCTGACGGGACCCATGTCCTCCTCTCTGATGGGGCCCATGTCCTCCTCTCTGACGGTCCCCTTGTCCTCCTCTCTGACGGGGCCCATGTCCTCCTCTCTGACGGGGCCCATGTCCACCTCTCTGACAGGGCCCATGTCCTCCTCTCTGACGGGGCCCATGTCCTCCTCTCTGACGGGGCACATGCCCACCTCTCTTGTGGGCCCCTTGTCCTCCTCTCTTGTGGGCCCCTTGTCCTCCTCTCTGACGGGCCCCATGTCCTCCTCTCTGACGGGCCCCTTGTCCTCGTCTCTGACAGGGCCCCTTGTCCACCTCTCTGACAGGGCCCATGTCCACCTCTCTGACGGGCCCCATGTCCTCCTCTCTGACGGGCCCCTTGTCCTCCTCTCTGACGGGGCCCCTTGTCCACCTCTCTGACAGGGCCCATGTCCGCCTCTCTGACTGGGCCCATGTCCTCCTCTCTGACGGGGCCCATGTCCTCCTCTCTGACGGGGCACATGCCCACCTCTCTGACGGGCCCCTTGTCCTCCTCTCTGACGGGCCCCTTGTCCTCCTCTCTGACGGGGCCCATGTCCTCCTCTCTGACGGGGCCCATGTCCTCCTCTCTGACGGGGCCCATGTCCTCCTCTCTGACGGGCCCCTTGTCCTCCTCTCTGACGGGGCCCCTTGTCCACCTCTCTGACGGGCCCCATGTCCTCCTCTCTGACAGGCCCCTTGTCCTCCTCTCTGATAGGGCCCATGTCCACCTCTCTGACGGGCCCCATGTCCTCCTCTCTGACGGGCCCCTTGTCCTCCTCTCTGACGGGGCCCCTTGTCCACCTCTCTGACAGGGCCCATGTCCACCTCTCTGATGAGCCCCTTGTCCTCCTCTCTGACGGGCCCCTTGTCCTCCTCTCTGATGGGGCTCATGTCCACCTCTCTGACGGGCCCCTTGTCCTCCTCTCTGACGGGGCCCATGTCCTCCTCTCTGACGGGGCGCATGTCCACCTCTCTGACGGGGCCCATGTCCTCCTCTCTGACGGGGCCCATGTCCTCCTCTCTGATGGGGCCCATGTCCTCCTCTCTGACGGGGCCCATGTCCACCTCTCTGACGGGCCCCTTGTCCTCCTCTCTGACGGGGCCCATGTCCTCCTCTCTGACGGGCCCCATGTCCTCCTCTCTGACGGGGCCCATGTCCTCCTCTCTGATGGGGCCCATGTCCTCCTCTCTGACGGGGCCCATGTCCACCTCTCTGACGGGCCCCTTGTCCTCCTCTCTGACGGGGCCCCTTGTCCACCTCTCTGATGGGGCCCATGTCCTCCTCTCTGACGGGCCCCTTGTCCTCCACTCTGACGGGGCCCCTTGTCCACCTCTCTGATGGGGCCCATGTCCTCCTCTCTGACGGGGCCCATGTCCTCCTCTCTGACGGGGCCCATGTCCTCCTCTCTGACGGGGCCCATGTCCTCCTCTCTGACGGGGCCCATGTCCTCCTCTCTGACGGGGCCCATGTCCTCCTCTCTGACGTGGCCCATGTCCTCCTCTCTGACGGGCCCCTTGTCCTCCTCTCTGATGGGGCTCTTGTCCACCAGCTCTTTGGTGTCTTCCTCTCCCTTGCTGTCTGTCCTGCTCCATATTGAAAGACACTGGAAGTGTTCACACACCCTTTTATATGGTGACTAATTGTGGTTCCCACTATGTGAAATCAATTAGTAATAATGAGTAGTCATTATGTATGTTCATCATGTATCATACATGTAATTTAAATGTTTATACTTTACAAACAGATGTAATTTCTGTAGTTCTCTAAATCCATATATAGTCGACAAACCAGTTTAAAATATATAGCTTTACCAAACGGTTAAGTGATTAACCATTACAGTTTTCCCCAATTGTTAACACACGTATGATGAAACTACATCTCAGATACTCAAAACTCAAAACACTCACTACCCTGGCATTAAAAGCGCCATGCTCTCTACCAATTGAGCTACAGAGGACCACATGGCAATTAGGGATCCAGATTTTGTCAAATGAATGTCAAAAGTATATTTTTTGTTGAGGCATTTTAGCTAATCCTAACCCTTTTCCTAACTTTAACCTAATTCTCCTAACCTGCTACGGTAATTCTCCTAAACTGCTGCACAAATTCTCCTAACCTGCTACGAAAAGTCAAATCTGACGTTAATCTGACAAAAGCTGGATCCTTTCTAGCCATGACCCAACAGCCACACCGTCAGAACAATAGCAGTCTTCATTCTGAAAGGAGTCTGGTCTTCTTCAGAAGTAGTGTAGTAGTCTACAGGGTTCAGGACTCACCTTTTTAAACACTCCTTAGTCCTTATCTCTCATATCATGAGGTTCCACATGTGTTTGGTTACATAGTGCCCAATGTTCTTCTTAGTGATAAAACAGCAAACATTAAGAGTGTTTACTTATCAGACCCACATATATAATAAATATACTAGAATATAATATACTATATTCATATGCTTTTAGTACTCACACATGAATCATATCATGTATGCAGGTCATGTGTTGTTTTGAGGAAGCAGTAAAAACATACTGACAGGACAGTTCCTATTATGGCCACTAGGTGGTAATCTGGTGTCACAGACGCATGACTGCAGTCTAGAACGATGCATTGTCCCAATTATGTCTCCTTTCTCTTAAAGTGTGCACTTGTTCACTTCCCTAAACTGAAATGACTGGTATACTAAATATGGTGGAAACTCCCACTTGATCACAGAAGGTATAGTCCCACGGGTGGAACGGTGGGAGACGAACAGTACCCCCTCTCCCCCTCTCCCCCTCTCCTCTTCTCCCCCTCTCCCCCTCTCCTCTTATCCCCCTCTCCCCCTCTCCTCTTCTCCCTCTCTCCACCTCTCCTCTTCTCCCTCTCTCCCCCCTCTCCTTATATTATATAATATACATTTGAGGAGGGGAAGGATAGAGAGAAAGGGGGAGGGAAAGGGGAGGAGAGAGGGAGGAGAGCGAGAGATGGGAGAGAGAGATAATATATTATTATCACTGACTTCTCACCAGTGATGTCATCATAACCAGTAACCTTACCCACTTTTGGCCCAGCCCAGCCTGACCCTGACATATAGCATCAGGCCTGTTGAGTTGACTTGGGTAACAGACCTCTAGCTTCTACACCACATCCCCCCTTCTCCTGCTCTAACATGAGACATCATCAGTACTCATTTTGGGTGCTGGTACTGTTTATATTTAGGTGCTGGAACATTAACCAATATTCTATAAGAGGTGAACTCAAGCAGTAGAAAGTTAGAGGTGATATTATAGGACACACTATGTGAAACGTTGCTGCTCTGTCAGCAGTGTCCTGTGGGGGTTTTCAAAACAAATCCGTTGTGAAGTGGAAACATCTAGGAGCAACAACGGCTCAGCCACGAAGTGGTAGGCCACACAATCTCACAGAACGGGACCGCCGAGTGCTGAATCTCGTTACATGTAAAAATGGTCTGTCCCAGGTTGCAACACTCACTACCGAGTTCCAAACTGCCTCTGGAAGCAACGTCAGCGTAATAACTGTTAGTCGGGAGCTAAAACAACTGTTTCTACTAAAACCAAATAGCTTCCAGTACAGTAACCACTAGAGTAATACAGGATACAAGATAAACATGTTCCAAAGTAGTATCGCTCCCAGTTTCCTCCATCCAGTAATACATGAAACCTTGACTTTGTTTCCCCTTACAGTATGTATTGGAATCTACAGTCTTTACTGTGCTTTTGTAGTGCTACTGTCCAGTAGTAAAAGTAGTAGACAGGTCCAAGTCTGCAGTACATACCTATTGTCATTTTGGGACGTCTGGATGATGGATGCTACAGTGAAACGGCTCATATTGGGCTGCACTCTCTGCCCAGCCTCTATCAAGGTCAAACCATGGTGACCACATGGTCCACCACATTTACCCCACACTCTTTCATCAGAGATTACTCTCCTTGTTCTCTGTCTTCCTCCTCTCCTCCTCCTCCTCCTCCTCCTCCTCCTCCTCCTCCTCCTCCTCCTCCTCCTCCTCATCTCCCTCTCCTCTCCTCTCCTCTCCTCTCCTCTCCTCTCCTCTCCTCTCCTCTCCTCTCCTCTCCTCTCCTCTCCTCTCCTCTCCTCTCCTCTCCTCCTCCTCCTCCTCCTCATCCCCTCCTCCTCCTCCTCCTCCTCCTCCTCCTCCTCCTCCTCCTCCTCCTCCTCCTCCTCCTCTTTTCTTCCTCCTCTCCTCTCCTCTCCTCTCCTCTCCTCTCCTCTCCTCTCCTCTCCTCTCCTCTCCTCTCCTCTCCTCTCCTCTCCTCTCCTCTCCTCTCCTCTCCTCTCCTCTCCTCTCCTCTCCTCTCCTCTCCTCCTCCTCCTCCTCCTCCTCCTCCTCCTCCTCCTCTCCTCCTCTTCCTCATCCCCTCATCCTCTCCTCTCCTCTCCTCTCCTCTCCTCTCCTCTCCTCTCCTCTCCTCTCCTCTCCTCTCCTCTCCTCTCCTCTCCTCTCCTCTCCTCTCCTCTCCTCTCCTCTCCTCTCCTCTCCTCCATCCCAGCCTCTATCAAGGTCAAACCATGGTGACCACATGGTCCACCACAGTCACCCCACACTCTTTCATCGGAGATTACTCTTCTTGTTCTCTGTCTTCCTCCTCTCCTCCTCCTCCTCCTCTTCCTCTCCTCCTCCTCCTCCTCATCTCCCTCTCCTCCTCCTCCTCCTCCTCCTCCTCCTCATCCCCTCCTCCTCTCCTCTCCTCTCCTCTCCTCTCCTCTCCTCTCCTCTCCTCTCCTCTCCTCTCCTCTCCTCTCCTCTCCTCTCCTCTCCTCTCCTCTCCTCTCCTCTCCTCTCCTCTCCTCTCCTCTCCTCTCCTCTCCTCTCCTCTCCTCTCCCTCTCCTCCTCCTCCTCCTCCTCCTCCTCCTCCTCCTCCTCCTCCTCCTCCTCTCCCTCTCCTCCTCCTCCTCCTCCTCCTCCTCCTCCTCCTCCTCCTCCTCCTCCTCCTAATCCTCCACCTCCACCTCTACCTGATTCTAATGGTGATTCTGATACAACCATAAATTCATACATTGTGCACCTAGGCTGAGAGGATGGAAGTTCAACATTTAGCTAGATGCAGTATGCTAATGTTAACTAGCTAACGTTGCCCTTGAAAGGAAGTTAGGCTAGCGAGCAAGCATTTTAGCCAGGTAGCCTAGAACAACAAAAACTTAAAGCGTGTACTGTGTGACAGTCATATAATTCATCTCATATGGCCTAGTAATACTGTAGAGCTTTTTTTACATCCACACAATATAGCTGGGTCACCCTGTCCTGTCCCTAGGGGTCCACGGCCCTGCAGCGCCCCAACCCAACACACCCCACTCAGCTTTAGGGTCTTAGTGAAACATTCATTATTGGTTTCAGGTGTGTTAGGCCAAGGCCAGAGGGACAACTCACAGGACGGCAGACCCCCAGGGCAGGACTGAGCAACACAGTAGCTATTGAAAACATGACGTGGGCAATACAGACTTCCATATAAGGCATCCAGACGTTATTAAAGTTGCCCAGTATAAACTTATAAGAGGTGAACTCAAGCAGTAGAAAGTTAGAGGTGATATTAAAGCACACACTATGTGTAACTTTGCTGCTCTGTCAGCAGTTTCCTGTGGGGGGTTTTCAAAATAAATCAGTTTCCTGTAGGTAGCTGGGTTCAACTACTGATCGAAGATAACTTGCTAAGAAGTTTATCTCACATCATTGAAGTAAGGAACTAATGAGATAGAAGTCATATAGCCTACCAGTATTTTTCCACTCTTCAGTCCACTCTTCATGACAGCAGACTTGTATAGCTCAGTGGAGCCCCAGTTAGAGACAGATATGATACCTGCAGTGATATTGATGATCTTGTTCTGGAGAACAGGTAGGATGCTGTTATACTGATATACACTTATGACAATTACTGAGAGATTATTTGATATTGTAAGATATATGATCATTTGCAGGGCTAGTAAATAACATGCAACCGGAAACAAGACAGTAAAAATCTGTCTTAAAGCAGGACAATGATGTTATCACCTGTAAATGTACTTTACTGTAGCATAACTGTCCATCTGGGGACAGGCACTAATGTCAGTTAAGTTGTGATGATGGCATGCATCTGACTGTTGTATATTCAGTGTGTCAATGATTGATTGTATCTGTCCCTATGGAAATGAATGAGAGTATATATTATGTATCTATTTAATATTCGTCTTATGTTTTCTATGGCCTCCCATAGTTAAATAAAGGTTTAATTAAAGGTTCAATAGAGCAAGAGGAAGGGGGGTAGCTAGAGGTCTGTTACCCAAGTCAACTGAGTCAAGCTCAACAAGCCTGATGCTATATGTCAGGAAGAGAGAGAGAGAGAGAGAGAGAGAGAGAGAGAGAGAGGAGGGGAGGGTAGTGGAGAGAGAGAAGAGGGGACAGAGGACGGGAGGGGAGATAGAGAGGGAGATGTCAAAGGGCTGCGAGAGATGAGAGGAGGGGTGGGGGTCGGAGGGGAGCGTAGTGGAGAGAGAGGGGAGGGGAGGGGAGGGGAGGGGAGGGGAGATAGAGATTTGTGGAGGAGAGAGAAAGATTAAGGGAAGGGAAATATATATTTATAACTGACTTCTCACCAGTGATGTCATCCTAACCAGTAATCTTTTCCACTCTTCCACTATTGGCCCAGCTCAGATTGACCTCTGACCTCTGGAACTGAACGATTGAGGAAAAGCTGATGTATTAAATTAGATAAACTTTAAACTCATCTGCAAAGAGAGGTTCACATGGAAGGGGAATATGTGAACACATGGGTGTTGTTGCACCATACCAACGATAAGTCTATCTTCCCCATCACATCATGAAAGGTGATGTTGATGTTCATTTCTCCTCTCTTAACTATATAAAAATGAGTTTATCAGTCCTGACCTGTATAGGCCATCGGTCAATACACCCCATTTAGCCATACCCTAGGTTTAGCTCTATTTCAACACACCCCATTTAGCCATACACTAGGTTTAACTATATTTCTACACACCCCATTTAGCCATACCCTAGGATTAGTTGTATTTGTACACACCCCATTTAGCCATACCCTAGGTTTAGTTGTATTTCTACACACCCCATTTAGCCATACCCTAGGTTTAGCTGTATTTCTACACACCCCATTTAGCCATACCCTAGGTTTAGCTGTATTTCTACACACCCCATTTAGCCATACTCTAGGTTTAGCTGTATTTCTACACACCCCATTTAGCCATACCCTAGGTTTAGCTGTATTTCTACACACCCCATTTAGCCATACCCTAGGTTTAGTTGTATTTCTACACACCCCATTTAGCCATATCCTAGGTTTAGCTGTATTTCAACACACCCCATTTAGCCATACCCTAGGTTTAGCTGTATTTCTACACACCCCATTTAGCCATACCCTAGGTTTAGCTGTATTTCTACACACCCCATTTAGCCAAACCCTAGGTTTAGCTGTATTTCTACACCCCCAAACTACTTCCTGCGGCTACAGGACAGAGGAGGACGGGAGGGGAGATGGAGAGTGAGAGAGAAGAGGAGTAGAGAGAGAGAGATGTCAAAAGAGATAGGGCTGACAGACTAACACGCAGTCAACTGAATATCTTTTCATAACTGACTTCTCACCAGTAACCTTTTCCACTCTTCCACTCTTGGTCCGGCTCGGCTTGACCTCTGACCTATGAATTGAATGACTTCAACAACAGACAAACGCGAAGGTATTAAATTATATATAAACTCATCTGCAAACAGAGGTTCACCTTTCCATGGAAGGGGAATGTGTGTACACATGGGTGTTATTGCATCATACCAACGATAAGCTAATCTTCCCCATCATATCATGAAAGGTCACGTTGATGTTCATTTCTCCTCTCTTTTGCCCTCCCCCTCTCTCACTCTCTCTCTCAGTTCAATTCAAAGGGACTTTATTGACACGGGAAACATATGTTACCATTGACAAAGCAAGTGAAATAAACAATCACAAACAGTAAACATTAAACACACAAAAGTTTCAAAAGAGAAAGACATTTGAAATGTTAGTAATTTAACTATATAAACAAATAAACAAATAAAAACGAGTGTATCAGTCCTGACCTGTATAGGCCGTCGGTCAATACACTGTAAATGAAATATAAACTAGCTGGCTCCACTAGGGCCCTCTCAGCCAGCTGGCTCCACTAGGGCCCTCTCAGCCAGCTGGCTCCACTAGGGCCCTCTCAGCCAGCTGGCTCCACTAGGGCCCTCTCAGCCAGGTGGCTCCACTAGAGCCCTCTCAGCCAGCTGGCTCCACTAGGGCCCTCTCAGCCAGGTGGCTCCACTAGGGCCCTCTCAGCCAGGTGGCTCCACTAGGGCCCTCTCCCCTCCACTAGGAAATTTCAAAATGTGTGCATCAGCAGTCACTCAATTAACCCATGTCAGCAACATTTTTTTTAGATTGGTAAATTAGTCTTGTAGTAAGAATGGTCGAATTACCGACCCGGTTGAGGCCCATTGATTATCAGTTATCATATTAAAAAAGGCAAACATTTACCTCCACCCTTTGGAAAAATGTGTAGAATTGCAGCAAACTTGCTTCAGAACGGCAACATTTACTCTATGCCCCATGGCAAAATGTTCCAAATTGAAGGAAATTAACTTTAAAACGTACATTATTTTCAGAAAAATTACTTTTAAGTGGCACTGACCCAACAATGATACTCTCTGCTGGTGCCAATAAGATAGGAATTTTGATAACTAAATAAAAGAAAGATTAAAGTATTTTCACTGCCTTCTCTTTACAGCAATAGACATTTGCTTTCCAAACTATGTTTTCCCGCGATTGTATTTGGAAATATTGCGATATGCCTGGCTGGGCCTCTGCTTTTCACTGACAGTCTCAACTCAACAATTATCTGTCGAAATTGCGCACGATGCCTTTCCTTCTGACAGTAGGCAATGAGATTTAAAACAATCCACAACATATATATATATTTTAAAGAAGCTAATGAATGATCCTCTGTGGCCAAATCATGCTTTAGTGGCCTATTTTGGAATGCTTTTCATTTTAGGCTAATCAGGCTACATCCCTTGCATTCAATGCTACAGGGCGGCAGCAGTGTCATATTATTTTGAACTAGACAGCATCAGATAGATCAGTAGTTCCCAAACTCTGGGGCGGCCTCCTAGGGGCGGTGCGAGGGGTCGGTGGGGGGTCGGGTGGGCGCAGGGGTCATTATTCAATTTGTTATTTGATTTGATTTATTTCAGGACCATTCACAATTTAGCTCAACGCTGATTGGCATTTTAATTAATTTTTTATGATCAAGGGAGGCCAAATGTTAGCATTCAATGCTAAAGGGCGGCAGCAAAGTCATACTCTTTTTAACCAGACAGCATCAGATAGAATGGCCTACACATACAGAGACAGAGGGGCACCGTTTCACTCGCTCAGATGCTTTCTCCGGTGAGGTACATTCAGCCTCTTGCTAATTGAAGGAAAATGATGAAACACAGAGAGATTAAAGATACATTATTTTATATGTTTTTTTCTTGGTCATTTTTTTGGGGAAGCCTGGCTTCCTTTGGCAACCATGAATACACGCCACTGCGGAGGTTAGGAGAACTAACTTAGCAGGTTGGGATAATTAACGTGGGAGGTTAGGATAACTAATGTAGCAGGTTAGAATAACTAACGTGGGAGGTTAGGACAACTAATGTAGCAGGTTAGGATAATTAACGTGGGAGGTTAGGATAACTAACCTAGGTGGTTAGGATAATTAGTGTAGCAGGTTAGGATAATTAACGTGGCAGGTTAGGAGAATTAACTTAGCAGGATAGGATAATTAACGTGGCAGGATAGGATAATTAACGTGGCAGGTTAGGAGAACTAACGTAGCGGGTTAGGATAATTAACGTAGCTGATTAGGAGAATGAACGTAATGTGCGTGTGGTGAGGTTTTACCATTTCAATCAGGAGAAAAATAGGAGTACTGCTGATCTAGGATCAGGTCCCCATTGTCCATGTAATGTTATTCATTAGGATCTAAAATACTATATAAAAATGAATACAGGCCTGGATAGATATGAATGGAATCATTACCTTGATAAAGGATTGTTTTCCACCGTAGGCCTGGTTCAGCAGTGTTAGTTCTGTAGTGCAACCCTGGCCCAGACTGGGTAAACATCGACAACTAGTGGACATTTAACTGTATGACAGGAAGACAAGATACCCTATTCACTAGCAGTGTTTCCCAACCAGGGGTACTAGGACCCCTGTGGGTACTTGGACTAAGGTATCGCCCTATTTATAAACTTTTTTGCCTAGCTAAAATATTAGAATCCTTAATTAATTCTCAGCTAAGATGTATTGTAAATGTACATCAGTGGGGTTTTAGACCAGGTCATAGCACTATCTCTGCTGCATCCCTAGTTATAAATGATGTGGTTCACTGTAAGGATAGAAGGCAACATTGTGCTGCTCTCTTCATTGACCTGTCAAAGGCTGTTGATCACTCACTGCTAATTCAGAGGCTTGGCTCAATTGGCCTAGACCAGGCTGCATGTAACTGGTAAAAAAATGACTTGACAGATAGAACTCAATGTGTATCTACTGATGGTGTTAATTCAGGCGACAGTGTGCTTTAGGACCATGCGGAGGGTTCTGAGCAGTCGGGTAGGCTGTTTGGAGTGTTTATCCAACTGGATAAAAACAAAAATGAATATAAATAAAGTTATGTCTCTCCCACTTCTAAAACCAAAGTTGCACCTATGCTGTTTACATTAACAATATTGACTTGTCTATAAAAAACTGTAACCTCCACTTGTATACAGTTGATAGTTGTTGTGTATGCTATTTCCCCCACGGTTGACCAGGCTCTATCTGAACTACAGTCTGCCTTCATGGAATTACAGAAACACTTTATTGACCTGAAATGAGCATTGAATCCCAGGTATTCCTTAAAGAGGTGGGGTTTCAAGTGTCTCCGGAAGGTGGTGAGTGACTCCGCTGTCCTAGCGTCGTGAGGGAGCTTGTTCCACCATTGGGGTGCCAGAGCAACGAACAGTTTTGACTGGGCTGAGCGGGAACTGTGCTTCCGCAGAGGTAGGGGAGCCAGCAGGCCAGATGTGGATGAACGCAATGCCCTCGTTTGGGTGTAGGGACTGATCAGAGCCTGAAGGTACGGAGGTGCCGTTCCCCTCACAGCTCCGTAGGCAAGCACCATGGTCTTGGAGCAGATGCGAGCTTCAACTGGAAGCCAGTGGAGTGTGCGGAGGAGCGGGGTGACGTGAGAGAACTTGGGAAGGTTGAACAGAGAAGTGCGCTTGTGAAGTTGGAAAACATTTTGTGTACGTTTTTTTCCCCGAATTGGTTTTAACTGCACTCTACTTTACTTACCTTAACAAAATAAGATGTATAGTTGAATATTTTAGAAATGAGTCGTCTCAATTCGCTTGCTGCTTGGCTGTATTGACGAAGGTTCCAGTGCCACTGGCAGTGGCTTCGGGAGCTGCTTGGGTTCGTCGGATCGGGAGCTGGAGAGGACAGTTTAGTCTGAGGTCATTTAAGGGCTTCGGGGACACTGGACATCGTTTTTCGGAAGCATGCAGGGCACTTTCTGCCTATTGGATTAAAAATAGTCAACTGTTGGTTTCAAGGGCTTTCTACCGTGATAACTGTGGGGTTAGACTGTTTGTTTTTTATAGCTCCAATGGCGCCAACGAACATTTTCAGTTTAGCACCCGGGTTTAGGTTATTGTCGTATCGGATGAGTGGTGGCAATTATTGCTGATAAACAAAGGAGTCTGCTCATACTGAATCCTTGATCATAAGTTTATTTCAGATCACAAGCTTTCAGCATAAGTGACAGGTGACATGACACCCGGAGAGCGACGCCTCAGAATGGCTGCTCGTTCTGCCCTCTCCTTCGTTTTCCCCCCTATTTATAAACAATGATGCTCCCTCTTCTGGCCAATCACCAGTCTCCCCTGTCCACAACACACTTCCTGTCTGTTGTATGTGGCGTTACACCTAAAACATTCCCTCTTGATACTAACATAAACAACATTCCATTTCTTCATGAAAAACATTTAACACCATCATAATCTTAATACACCACATTTCCCCCCTTCGAGACGAACTAAACGTCTCGAAAACAAACAGAATAGGATTATGACCAGTAACAATTTATCTTATTGAGTATCTTTAACATTAAACCAAAAACATTCTCCTCTAGAGTGTAAATACCTTTCTATGAAATAACTGTTTATGAAGTGTGAATACATTACTATGAAATATGAACAAATCTCTATGGAGTGTAAGAGCGAAAAACTGTCCGGCAACCTTCCATCCATCAATCAAGACAGTAAAATTCTCTCACGGTCCCTCTGCCCCAGGCAACCACCTTCGGTACTCCAGATAACCTCATAAACCATGTAAATGCATTTGAAACTATGATGCAATTAAATACACATGTAAGCCCCTGCAAACAAAATCCTATCCAAAAACATCCACTTGTAAGGCTGGTCAACCCATTGGACCCTACAGTGAACCTCTCCCTGCCTAGACTTTCTCTGTCCCTAAGCATCACCGAAATAAACAAAAACATCTAAGATCCTCACATGTATTCAATAACATCAAATATCCTTCTACAAAAATTAATACCTAAGAATATGACACAATTATGTATTACACATGTCTATATTTCATTGCAAACACTGGAATGTAGTCCACTACACTTCATCTCCCCGTAGTCTCCTCTTCCAATGGACTGTTGATGATGGAATCGGCCACACCCTCCTTGTTTCATCTCCTCCAGTCATATTGTCCCTTCATATTGTCGTTGTTTGAGTATTTCAATCTCCATATGTTCCCCCAAATGCTTCTGGAAGAATAAAAACGACCAAACAGTATCTTTTGCAAAACAAACACTTTCAAATTAAACATCAATATCAACTAAGAATATAAAATGATATATAAATGATGTATGAATCACATAAACCCATTCCCCCCTTGATTCATAAAATCATACCAACATCACCCTAATATTGAAAAAAATAATAATAATTGAAAAATCATCAAATAATCAAAAATGATATTTATCCATTCAGTTCCACTGGTCCATCTTCATCCAGATCAGGAACAGTCAACACCGGCATCTGAGTGTTGTCTCCAGGCATCACTCTCCAACCTATCTCAATATCCTAGCTTTCTCAAAGGTCAGTAACAAATTACAAACATCACACAGTGTTATCAAAGCTGCCATTAAATGTAACCCATCACTGCCCCTACTGGCCTACCTGATCTTGTAACCAAGTCTTCTCAGATCTCCCAAACGTATCCCTTATATTCTTCAATGCATATATAACTATCTGAACTATCTTGACTCAAAGTATCTACTAATATTATCAATATGATCTTCCCAAATGTTACACCATACCATGGAAAAAGTCCCCCCTTCTCCCTTAGATTTATCCTTCAATGATAGGCTTGAAGACTATGACATGTCTTCATGTCTCTTTCATCCAATTTCAAATATAGCTTCAGATTTCTGTGTCCGGTGCTACCCCTCTTATAATGGTAGAAACCTCATATGGAAGCTTCAACGTTGACATGTAACAAAATCCTGTCCATCCATAATATAAGAATATATATGCTTTATCACCACAAACCCTCCAAATATCTCTAAAATTCACCATAGTCACATTGTCAGGCAAAAGCTAATCTTTTAACCATCAAAGTCCTGCTGTTCCTACTAACTGGTACATAAAAAGTAACATATTTCTCATTACTACCCTTAAGGTCATGCATACCCAAAGTTATCATATAACATCACAATCTGATATTCCCATAAACATACCCCTTACCTCATATGTTTTATTAGAACAAAAACAACTTTATCCCTCAATGGTTACACCTCAAATGCTTCAGTTACGCTGTTACCTGATTTTCTTTACCATCCAACAAATTCATTCACTTAACCCAATAACATCTAAACCTAGGCTTAAACAAATGTTTTGACAATGACATTATTTTATCTGTTACTGACTGTTGCTGATACCACAGTCATGACAACGCATAAGACTGACACATACTTGATAGAGGTCGAGCGACCGTCTCTAACATGTTTGTTGCTGGAATTCTCAACAGACATGGACCCTCAAGATTCCTCACTGATCTTACAGAATGAGCTGACCGCTGGAACCAAAGATTCCTACCTGGCCATCTATCTCTAATTTTCACAACAGAAGAATCAAACTACATGCATTTAGTTTTTCTCCTCCCTACATTAAAATCAAAGACCTCATCCTGTACCTCCATGATGAATCTATATTGTTCTCTACTACTATCTGCTCTCCTATTTTAACCCTATTCGTCTTGCTATAATTGACAGCACTCTCCATCCGTAACATAAACCCCTGAGTCTAAAATTCCCCATTTAATTTCAGAAAAGTTGTTGTCGATGTCATACTCCCTACATTTGCTATTGCCATCGTATCATTAATCCCTTCCAAAGTTACCATTAAAGTAGTTGATGTATTAACCTTAATTATTTCTAGTGGCAAAGCTACCGATATCCTCTGTGTATTATTTACTGTTGGAGTGACTACTGTAATCTACTCCTCCTGAACTCCCTCAATGACTGTGAAACTTCAACAGATTTCAAATCTTCCATCATAAGCGTCACTTTACGAATTACATATCCTTTTAACCAATAATTCTTAACCAGAACAAATTCTAATGCTTGCACTAGATAAGTATACTTCTTCTCCATAATTATCTCTCCATGTGGGAGGAACATCCCCATCCTAACCCTAATAAGTATTTTTCCCCTAAAATTGGTGCTGTATTGGTTCCCTTATAACCAAATGCGATATATTTATGGCTTTAATAACTATCAATGTTGAAAGAGTTAAATTGCTTCTCACTGTTGTTATAATAGACTGAAGTGTTAATGTCCTTAGTTACTTCTAGTTTTTCCCCAAAGAAAAGTTGTCTTTGCTTGTACTTCCATCTATCACCACTAGTGTCACTTTTTCCCCACTCTCAGTCCTTTCTCTAATCCCTGACTTTCAAACTTTTGATTATAAAAAATACACCTATAATTACCTTGATCTCCCTGCTGGGAACTGTAACTATAGATACTCAATCACCCTCAATCTTCTCTTATCCTTCAGCAACACATACTTTCTCAACGCATCTGCTCCTAACAGATCTAAACTCCTACCATATCTTCCCACTAAACTTTAAAATGTCCTTCACTACTGTTCTCTCTCTCTCTTACTACTACTTTGAAACTTAGCTTACTGTCTTAGAGTTTCTTCAACCCTAGTTCTCCTAACTTATTTTAATCTAATCTTTTCTCTCATAACCTTTAAAAACCTTTTCCACTGATTTATTCACAAAATCCCTTTACCACCAAATCTTTAGAATATGTGATTGGGAAAGTCCCCACCTGTTTCTGACTTCTTCACACACAGACTTGGCAAACGTCTAAACACCTTTTAGCCTAGCCTGAAATCCCTTGGTGTAAGAATGTAACCCAGAATAACAGTCTCCCCTTTTAACTTTATTTTCAGACAGATTGTCTAATAGGCAGTCTAATAGATTATCATCCTTCCTATGATATTATCTTTTTAAGCAAATGATTCCCAAAAACCCTACTTTTTAAAATCCTCTACCAGACAGCCGTTTAGTGTACATCCTATTGTACAATTCAATTTAAACAATGCATCTCTTCCCAACACTGCCATAACAGTATTTTCTAATATTAGTATGTCTATTTTAATTTCTCCTTGATTTTTATAGCAGAGCTCCATTGGTTCCCTAAGAGTAATTAGCTGTTTACTACCTCAAATCCCTATCCTAATTAGTTAATTTTACATAGTGAGATGTTTAACCTCTTTAGGCTGAACACAGATAAGTTTTTCCACTATTCACCATCACTTCTAATGGTCGGTTGTTTTTACTTCAATTGTTGGATATTTTGTCTTCTTCTCTAATCGATGCTATCAGCTGACACCCCCCTTCCGGATCTTCTAGGCACTCTAGAATCTTTAGGGTTCACCTGGAGAACAGGTGATCTTGAATTGCCCCTGTATCTTCCTTAAAAATGTTCTCTGTTTCCTCCTGACTTGTTGCACTCACAGGTAAAGTACCCAATCTGTCCACAATTATAACAGTCTTCTGAAAGTTGCTGGAAGTGTAGCGGAAATCTTCCTCCTTCTTCTAAGTCTTCTCGTCCTCTTCCTCTCCAATTCTGTGTCTGTCCAGAAACTGGCTGTGGATCTGGAACATTTGGTACACCCCTTGGCTGGTACAATTGCATTTGATTTTGTTCAGTTGAAGCTGTAACAGTGATTGTTGATTTGGTTCACTCTGATTCTTCATAACCAAAGCTTCTCTTCTCCACCAGTTGTATGATTGAGTTTTCTCAGAGTTTCTTCGTCCTGTTCTTTCTTGCTGTTGACATATCCGGATTCTTCAAAAGCTTATATTCTAAGTTCTGTCCTCAAAATATAATCTTCCATCATCTTCTTCAGCATCTTTGCCTCAATGTATTCTTCTTCTCCTCCAATTCTTGGGATTACAAAATGTTCTCAGCAGTTTCTCCTCTTCTGTATCTTCAGCTGTGTTACTTCTTCTAAACTATTTGCTTTATCCAGGCATGATAAACATCGGTCTATATCTCTATTTCTTCTTTGCCAGTCATTGTAGGATAAAATCCTCTTGAACATAAAGCACCTTTAATCTCCAAATCTTCATCGCTTTCTTCATCTTTGCTTTCATCAGAGATCAAATCTCGTGTATCCTTCTTCTTTCCTCTCTTGCCAACTTCCTTCTGATCACAGAGTCATATCCACCCATGACCTCTTCTCAATCACTCATCTTCATCATCCTCATCCTCTTTACCCTCACTCTTCTCTTCCAGACATCTCATTTCCTTCCTTCTGGAGTTTTGGATTCATCTTTATCGTTGTTTCTGCTTGTCCTCTATCTATTATTCGTTCATCTTCATCTCTGATGCAACAATCACCCTCCTGGATGATCACCGGAAGCTGAGGATAAACATCCCTAAGCTCTACTCCCTTAGCCTTATCTCTATAGCTTTGTTTATCTTATCGCTGGAATCTTTTATCAGTTTTTGTTTGAGAATGAAGGGCAACTTTTGTTTCATTTGCCGGATAACCTAGCAATACTCTAGTTAAAGGATTACCATTTTGTATTATATCAACCGGTGTACTGACTTTTATAGCCTTGATGTCGTTTTTCCCCATTGTAACTACTATTTTATATTCCTTTATCGTGAATTATTTTATTTTAGACTGTATAGCCTATGGCTTCCCCCCTCTAATTATTAATATAACCTAACAACTCCAAAAAAAAAAGATTTTTTATTTTTTTTCTTTCTCCCAAAATCAAATCAACTAAAATATGAATATTAAAAAAATCAATTAAATGTTTTATTCAAAAACCATTTCTAATTAAAATAAAAAATCAATCAAAAAATCAATTAAAAATTATGAATAATTTAAAACCAATTTTTTAATTTCTATATCCTAACTTACCCATTTATCAATTTAATGGCTATCTTACCACAATCCATCAGGAAAGTAAATGTAACCATAAACTCCATTGTTTAATATGCACCCAAGTATCTTAAATTTACAGCATAATGTCAGTCCTTGATTCCCAACACAACTCCAATCAAACCCCAGTGATGCACAGAGCCTCCAAAATGCAATTTTTAATGAATAACATCACATATTTTGTAAGTGATGATTTTGTGAACTAGCCTGATATCTGATCCTCTGCCTCGTCACGTGATGTCACGTCAGCACTTCCTGTATCTCCTCTCTCTCTCTCTCTCTCTCTCCTGTCTCTCATGACAAGGGAACAAAGACACAGAAACAGCTTTTAGTAGTTAATGCAATCACTGAGTATTTCCAACCATTCAATATTCGTTCGTTCTACATTATTCACTCTACGACTAAACTCAGAACTAAATAGATCGCTCAAAAACATTTTTTATTTTATTTTATTTATTTTAATCGTCATTTAATTTAATTTATTATAATCCGTCAACATATATCTAATTTATAAATTCAATAGGTCACAAAACAAGTTTCATCTTTAACCATCCGCCGTTTAAACTAGAATACTCGTGTCAAAATATATCTTCTCTTTAGAAATATGACCCATTAGCAAAAACGTGTTGTAGTTTAGTACCGTAAACCAAAACGTGTCCTAATCTCGTGCCATAAACTCCCCCTTTCTGTAGTGTAGTGTCGCAAAATTAAACGCATGCGCAAATCCATTCAAAAATACTTTTTCACCGTGGAAGATTTTAGATCTCTCCCCCCAACCAGACGGTTAACAGTCCCGCTGTAACTCCCGTTTCCCCCTCATAGTCAAACAACATTTAACAGCGCTCACAAAACATATAACCTGACTTACACACACAGAGACAAGTTTAAGAGACTTTAATCCATCGCAATGGGGTCTCTAAGGATATCCGTTAGCATGTAGCACGCAACACAATTAGCATTTAGCATTATCATTAGCAGCTATGTATCATGTAGCATGACCCACACTCCAGCATTTAGAATTAGCCTTAGCCGCTATGTACCACGTGGCCTGAACCACAATCAAGCATTTAGAATTAGCCTTAGCCTTTAGCTAACTGCGGCCTACTACGCAAATAAATATCCTGCATTGTGCCCAAATCATTATCCATCATTATCCATATCTCCGCCTAACTTTATGCTGCCGTGAATGATGAATATCATATCGAGAGGTTACCCCCAACCTATCTCCCGTCGGCTTATAGGAGGAGTATAACATAAATACAATCGTTCAATTCATGGTTCCCAGAACCAACCTGACCAAGTCTAATACTTCGCCCGGATTTGTAGCCCACTCCTGCGAGTCGCCTTGTTTCAAGGTCTTTAACAGATTCACAATGCCCTAAATATGCATACGTATATCTTGGCCCCGATTGTTCTTGACTTACTATTCAAGCAACACATCTCTATAAACAATCCATAAGCTCTATCCACTTTTGCGCTGTTTTTAAAATTTTATAATGATTAGCCAGACCCCCCAGTCATCAGCAAAAACGCCACCCGAGGCACGGTCGTAATGGTACATCTCTCCAGTGTACGACTACAAGTCGTATCTCTCCAGTGTACGACTACAAGTCGTATCCAATCTAACAAGCTCCGAAGCGGTAAGAAAAACTCACCCTTGTCTGGCCATGCTTCAAAGCGAGTTAGCCTGGCGGCTGACTGGAACAAAGGAGAGGTGCAGACCCGCCCCACGTTGGGCGCCATTTGTCGTATCGGATGAGTGGTGGCAATTATTGCTGATAAACAAAGGAGTCTGCTCATACTGAATCCTTGATCATAAGTTTATTTCAGATCACAAGCTTTCAGCATAAGTGACAGGTGACATGACACCCGGAGAGCGACGCCTCAGAATGGCTGCTCGTTCTGCCCTCTCCTTCGTTTTCCCCCCTATTTATAAACAATGATGCTCCCTCTTCTGACCAATCCCCAGTCTCCCCTGTCCACAACACCCTTCCTGTCTGTTGTATGTGGCGTTACACCTAAAACATTCCCTCTTGATACTAACATAAACAACATTCCATTTCTTCATGAAAAACATTTAACACCA
Organism: Coregonus lavaretus; assembly: GCF_964263955.1. Classification (NCBI taxonomy): domain Eukaryota; kingdom Metazoa; phylum Chordata; class Actinopteri; order Salmoniformes; family Salmonidae; genus Coregonus; species Coregonus lavaretus. Next base: position 2,641 of record NW_028157093.1, on the reverse strand, counting down.
TCATAATCTTAATACACCACATTATCTTAAAATATTATTGTATTGTGTGTATTGCCAATTGTTTGCAAGTGGATCATTCATTATTCATTCTTTTTATATACACATTCTATCTGTAGGTAAGAACCCTGGTCTCTTTGGTTTTTCTTTAGCGAGTTTAGTCATACCAGGTTTATTATGTACTGAGTGGACCTTTTCACCATACTTTTACTCTATGGATTTATCTGAGCCTGTGGTGATAGGGTTACATCAACATTATAAATATGGTGGAAACTCCCACTAGTCCATGCCTCCACCAATCCAATGCTTTTAGATTATGGGAAGTAGTGAACAAGTGCACACTTCAGGAGAAAGGAGATATTATTGGGACACACTCAGATGCTCTGTTAATCAACCACATTGGTCTACCACAAGGCTTCCTTGGTTCAAACTGTCAAATCATTGTTATAATGTTGTTTGTAGTATAGAGATAATGATGTTATTTATTATCAATGTTATGATATTGATTATGATGTAGAGTATTGTTATGATGTTGTTGGTAGTATATAGATAATGATGTTATTGATTACAAAAATGCGAGGGGTGTATTCAGTTTTGTGAGATACTGTATGTTAGAGCAGGAGTAGGGGGGGTAGAAGTTAGAGGTCTGTTACCTGTGTCAAGATCAACAGGAGGGAGGGAGGGAGGGAGGGAGGGAGGGAGGGAGGGAGAGGGAGAGGGAGAGGGAGAGGGAGAGGGAGGGAGAGGGAGAGAGAGAGAGAGGTTAAATTAACATCAACAGACTAACATGCAGTCAACTGAATATCTTTTCATCACTGACTTCTAACCAGTGATGTCATCACAACCAGTAACCTTTTCCACTTTTGGTCCGGCTCAGCTTGACCTCTGACCTCTGAAATGAATGATTTCAAAAACAGACAAAGCAAAGGTATTAAATTAGATATAAACTCATCTGCAAAGAGAGTTACACATTTCCATGGAAAGGGAATGTACACTAAATGACCAAAAGTATGTGGACATCTGCTTGTCAAACATCTCATTCCAAAGTCATGACCATTAGTATGAAGTTGGTCCCCCTTTGCTGCTATGACAGCCTCCACTGTTCAGAGAAGGCTTTCCACTAGATGTTGGAACATTGCTGCGGGGACCTGCTTCCATTCAGCCACAAGAGCATTAGTGAGGTAATGTTAAATATACATTGCTGCGTGGATTTTTTCCTTTGGACTGCCAGATGGTGAAGTGTGATTCATCACTCCAGAGAACGCGTTTTCAATGCTCCAGAGTCCAATGGCGGTGGGCTTTATACCACTCCAGCCGATGCTTGGCATTGCTCATGGTGATCTTAGGCTTTTGTTCGGTTGCTCAACCATGGAAACCCATTTCATGAAGCTCCCAACTAACAGTTCTTGTGCTGACGTTGCTTCCAGAGGCAGTTTGGAACTCGTAGTGAGTGTTGCAACCGAGGACAGACGGTTTTTACACGCTACCCTCTTCAGCACTCGGCGGTCCCGTTCTGTGAGCTTGTGTGGCCTACCACTTCACGCTGAGCCGTTGTTGCTCCTAGACATATACCTTCACAATAACAGAACTTACAGTTGACCGAGGCAGCTCCAGCAGGGCAGACATTTTACTAAATTACTTGTTGGAAAGGTGGCATCCTGTGACGGTGCCACGTTGAAAGTCAATGAGGTCTTCAGTATGGGCCATTCTACTGCCATGTTTGTCTATGGAGATTGCATGGCTGTGTGCTCGATTTTATACACCTGTCAGGAAGGGGTGTGGCTGAAATAGAATCCACTAATTTGAAGGGGTGTCCACATACTTTTGTATCTATAGTGTGTGTACACACGTGTGTTGTTGCATCATACCATCGATAAGCCTATCTTCCCCATCACATCATGAAAGGTCATGTTGATGTTCATTTAACCTCTGCCTCTCTCTCTCTCTCTCTCTCTCTCTCTCTCTCTCTCTCTCTCTCTCTCTCTCTCTCTCTCTCTCTCTCTCTCTCTCTCTCTCTCTCTCTCTCTCTCTCTCTCTCTCTCTCTCTCCCTCTATCTCTCTCTCTCTCTCTCTCTCTCTCCTCTCTCTCTCTCTCTCCTCAGATCTCCAGGCTCTAAGCATCAGTCCACCAGGTAGGTAGAGTATACATCTACAGTGATTATAGCAGTTCAATATTAGTCTACTTTATTATCCCACATGGAGAAATTCATATGTCCGTACACACCATTCTAAAACCCAATAACAAGTACTGTTTTATGGCACTGCTAATACTTGTCAACCACAAAGCATTACTGCTGTTAGAATAACAGAAGCACTGTCATAATCTGTCCTCACCACTGTGTTTTCCTCTCTGCTGTTTACAGCTGAACACTCAGTCAGACTGGTGAATGGGACCACTTCCTGTTCTGGGACAGTGGAAATCTTCTACAGAGGAGAGTGGTCAGGTCTATGTACTATATGGTGGGGCATGAGAGAGACTAAGGTTGTGTGTAGAGAGCTGGGCTGTGGGAATGCTATAGCTGCATCTAGAGGACCTCTGGTTGAAGAGGGAAGAGGAGGAGCCACACTATGGATTAGATGTAGTGGAGATGAGTCTACTATTAGAGAGTGTGACATCATAGGAGGACGACCTGGTGTCTCTTAT